>NC_068984.1:8898038-8898813 GCF_001194135.2 Octopus bimaculoides
TATATATATATATATATATGTATATATATATGTGTGTGTGTGTATGTGTGTGTGTGTATGTGTGCGTGTGTGTGTGTGTGTGTACAGACAGACATACGTATATGTAGATATATGTATATTTGTATACATGTATATATGCACACACATATGTATGTATGTTTGTATATATGCAATATGTATATGTTTTTATGAATATCACTTATTTGTGCTTATATACGTGTGTGTGTCTTTATATATTGATTTCAAATTTTGGTACAAGACCAGCAATTTCTTAGGGATGATCGACTTGATCACATCACCCCCTCATTTTATCAACCCCCAAAGTGGTAAAGTCTACCTCAGAGGAATTTGAACTCAGAATGTAAATCCTAAATTATTTTTAAGCCTGGTACTTGTTCTATCGATCTCCTTTTGCTGAACATCTAGGTTACAGGGGCTTAAACAAAATAACACCGATCGCCGAGTGATGAGGCACAGACACAAACACAAACACACACACAGTTTCTTCTATCGAATTGATTCCAAATGGTTTGGTCGGTCCGTGATTATAATAGAAAAACCGTGCTGTGGGACTGCACCCGGGACCGTGCCGTTGGGAAGCAAAGTTCTTACCACACAGCCACACCTGCGACTATATATACAACTACAAGGCGGCGAGCTGGCAGAAACGTTAGCACGCCGGGTGAAATGCTTTGTGGTATTTCGTCTGCCGCTACGTTCTGAGTTCAAATTCCGCCGAGGTCGACTTTGCCTATCATCCTTTCGGGGTCAATTA
>NC_068984.1:8899645-8900894 GCF_001194135.2 Octopus bimaculoides
CGTGAATTTTTTTAGAGACACTTTCAAATTTATCAGAATATTTGGGCTGAAGATTGGAATAGTGAAATTTTCGTTCGCTTAACCATGAAACGATTCGTACCCAATTAACTAAAGGCTTGTTTTGTTTGTGCTTTTCCCTCCGGTTTTTTGTTCTATGTGTGCCATAAATATCGCCATCCATTTTAGAGAAAAATTTGTAGTTTAGAATCAGTAGTTCTTTGACTGCTGTTTCTGAATTTTCAGTATGTTGGAGAAGCAACTCAATTGCTAATCCCTTATATTTATGATATATATATATATATATATATGCGCATGTGTGTATGTATGTGTGTGTGTGTTTGTGTTTGTGTGTGTGTGTGTGAATGTGTGTCTGTGTGTGCGTGCGTGTGTGTGCGCGCGTGTGTGTGTGCGTGTGCGTGCGTGCTTGCGTGCGTGCGTTTGTGCATTTATATCTGCCTTTGCAGGTGTGTGTGAATATGATTTTTTTCATGTCAGTAAAGTTCATGATGAGAAAAATGATCATTTTTTTTTTTGTTTTCACTTCAATCTAGTCGAGGTGATGTCGACTAATTTATGTTTAACAATATTTACGAGACACGGACCTTTCACATATTTTCTCACCATGGAAGATGTCACGAAGGTCGCGTAAAGAAAGAATAAAACATTTTTTCTTCATTAATTGTTTTAATGCTAGATTCCGTTTCCATTGTTGCTGTTTTCTTGGGTGGTCCCCTTTCTTGGTTCCTTTACGATTATCACAATTATCATTATCATTGTTATTATTATTATTATTATTATTATTATTATTATTATTATTATTATTATTATTATTATTATTATTATCATTACTATTATCTTTATCATTATTATTATCATTATTATTATTATTATTATTATTATTATTATTATTATTATTATCATTATTATTATTATTATTATTATTATTATTATTATCATTATTATTGATGTTGTTGTTATTATTGTTTTAGTTTCTCTATTAATAATTATAAAAAACGTGCAGCCACCTTTGATATCGGATATATTTTCAGTACATACAGAAGAAATATTGTTTAAACAGCTGCTATAACAACAACAACAATTACTACTACTACTACTACTACTACTACTACTACTACTACTACTACTACTATTACTACTAGTATTACTACTGTTGCTGCTGCTGCCACTACAAATTATTCTTTCTGTCTTTTATCTTTTATTTGTTCCAATCATCCGATTGTGGCCATGC
>NC_068984.1:8901053-8902012 GCF_001194135.2 Octopus bimaculoides
ACACACACACACACACACACACACACACACACATATATATATATATATATATATATACGATGGGCTTCTTTCAGTTTCCGTCCACCAAATCCACTCACAAGACTGATCGGCATGAGGTTATAGTACAAGACGATTGCGCAATTTTCCAAGCGGTGGGACTGGACCCAGAACCATGTGGTTGGGACTTCTTACCACAAAGCTACCCAAGCGCCTAGTTTTGAAAATAGGCGAGAAATTTTGAGGAGAGCAAGATGTAAGTTGCTTGCATGGTGCTCAGTACCCGACTGTTACATTATTTTATCAACACCGAAAAGATGACAAGTAAAGATGATCTCGGCGGTATTTGAAACAACAACGTAAAGAGCCGGAGGATATGTCCCTGAGCATTTTATCCGATCCGCTAATAATTCTACCAGTTTGCTGCCCTTACGATAATAATAACCTTTTCTACGATAGGGACAAGGACTGAAATTTTGAGGGAATGGTATGTCGATTACATGGACCCCCATTGCCCGAAGGGATGAAAAACCAAAGCAACTTCGGCGGAATTTGAACTCAGAAAACGTAAAGCCAGAACAAACACGGCTAATTACTTTGTCCCAAAGACTAACGATTCTGTTTGCTTCCTGGTATTAAATTCTCATAATTAAGAAAATTTCAGTTTATATGCGGTGATTTTTTGTTTTCTATACGAAAATGTTTCTGTCATTTCTATGGCATAAAACCCGAATCACAAATACGAAATTATCGGCAAAATAGCTTTACATGCTTATCGTTATATAAAAGCGAGATTGAGGCTGACTCGTTATACAAACATACACACATACAAACATACTTACATACATACGTGCATACATACATGCATGCATATATACTTACATACATACATACATACATACATACATACATATATACATATATATATATATATATATATATATATATATATATATAGATAC
>NC_068984.1:8902490-8912247 GCF_001194135.2 Octopus bimaculoides
TCTGTCTCTGTCTCTGTCTCTCTCTCTCTCTCTCTCTCTGTCTCTCTCTCTCCCACATTCTCTTTCTCTCTCTTCCTCTTTACCTCTTCTAACTTTCTTCTTCATTCCTCGTCTTGCTCAACGCTTCTACTTACCACTCTTGCATCGCTCTCATCGTGACCAATGACAACATCATCAAACGACATGATTATTATATTAAAACTAGATTTCCATTTGTCTTCTTTGATTTCGTTTGGTTGATCTAATCAGTGTTCAGCAATGTTTGCCTCAACGTACGCGGCCACAATTTACAGGTAAACATGTGATTAATTAAATTTCTATCATATTTGCCACATCTAATAAGTTGATGCATACCTCCCTATTTAACATTGTTAGTTTTTCATGCATATACCCAACAACAGATGTTACTGGGTACATGCACAACATTATAACGTCTGGGATGTGTTCAGGGTGCACCAAGGCCGCCACTTTGCATTTATATATTTGCCACATTTTATTAACTGATAAATCCACGAGAAATTGATTTAATGCCATTGTGTGTGGGTGTGGTTGGTTGCTGTGGTGTTCTTTCTGTTGTTGTTGTTGTTGTTGTCAAGTCTTCTACAGAAACTGTTGAGTGGTTTAATGTATCTCTACGAGAGGACGAAGACAGATTAGAATCCGAAATGTGAGGTGAGGACGGAAATGTTTCTCCTACGTGAGACATCAGGAATGAGTGGAGATTAGAATAATAATAATAACGATAATGATAACAATAATGATAATGATGATGATGATGATGATGATGATGATGATGATGATGATGATGATGACGACGACAACGATAACGGCGGCGGCGGCGGCAGCGGCAGCGGAAGCAGCGGTAGCAGCGGCAGCAGCGGTAGCAGCGGTAGCAGCGGTAGCAGCGGTAGCAGCGGTAGCAGCGGTAGCAGCGGTAGCAGCGGCTGTATTGATTGATATGATCATACCCTGTGACCTTAATATCTCGGCAAAAGAATTTGACTAGCTCAGAGAATATAAAGATTTGCTAATCGAAATCGAAAATACGTGGCATCCCAAGACGGTTACAATACCAGTAATTGTAGGAGGACTTGGAATGATCAAAAAAGGATCCTAAAATTATTTAAATCCCTGGTTTACCATCCATGCTGGAAATGGAAAACGATTGTCTTGGTTGGTATGTCACACATATTGAGAAGAGCATCGTCACGGTGAATTTTCTTTCCGTTTTTTTCCCTTTTATTTTCTTTGATCACTTTTTTTCATTTTGTCTGTTTTCCATTTTCTCTCTATCTTTCTTCCTCTTTTTCTCTATCACATGGCTTTGTAAATTAACAATCTGATGTGTTTATTTTAATGGTCTATCAATGTTTACGGTGAGATTCTCTGCCCTAGGTGTCAAGAAGATTCTCACCAAGAAATGTAAACAGAAGTGAAGGATGGTGACGATGATGGTGATGATGATGATGATGATGGTGATGATGATGATGATGATGATGATGATGATGATGGCAACGATGGACTCTCCGATCAAAGGTGACGTACAAGCGTTCAGCTTTTGCCGAATGACCTGCACAAATGATTCGTTTATTGTGATCAAATGTCCGTATCCCTCATTAACTCACTCCTCTCCATCAAATTGTTGTTGTCTGAACAGATGCGCTGTGTACTATGCGTCAGGAGTCAAAGTGATGGCATAGCAACATGAGATGAAGTGTTTTTGTTGAAGAACACAACGCACCACCCGGTCTAGTGATTGAAACCACGACCTCGCAATCGTTAGTGCAACACCTTAACCACTAAGGCCAGCAACTTCGTGGGGGTGGGTAGGGGATACGTCAAATATATCAACCACTGTGCTCAACTGGTACTTATTTTTATTGACCTCAAAAGGAGAAAAATGCAAAATCGACCTCGGCAGAATTGAACTCGGAACATAAAGACGGACAAAATGCTGCTTTGCGTTTTCTCCGGCGCGCTAATGTCTTTGTCAGATCGCCACCTAATAATCCAGCCATGACGCCAGCCTTAATAAGGCTGGTCGTGTTCTTCGCAGCACTGTCTGGTCAGAGACACAGAAAAACAACTACAATCCAGTTGTACAACTGAAATTCTGTTTCAGAATAACTAAAAACTTGAAAAGGCGCAGGAGTGGCTGTGTGGTAAGTAGCTTGCTTACCAACCACATGGTTCCGGTTCAGTCCCACTGCGTAGCACCTTGGGCAAGTGTTTTCTACTATAGCCTCGGGACGACCAAAGCCTTGTGAGTGGATTTGGTAGACGGAAGCTGAAAGAAGCCCGTCGTATATATGTATATATATATATATATATATATATATATGTGTGTGTGTGTGTGTGTGTGTGTGTGTGTGTGTGTCTGTCTGTCTGTCTGTCTGTCTGTCTGTGTCTGTGTTTGTCCCCCAACATCACTTGACAACCGATGTTGGTGTGTTTACGTCCCCGTCACTTAGCGGTTCGGCAAAGAGACCGATAGAATAAGTACTAGGCTTACCTAGAATAAGTCCTGGAGGTCGATTTGCTTGACTAAAGGCGGTGCTCCAGCATGGCCGCAGTCAAATGACTGAAACAAGTAAAAGAGAGTTAAAGAGTATCTATAATTTTCTGTGAATATTTAATTATTTTTTTTCTTTCTCTGATTATTCGAATAAGCAAACATCATTTTCATCACAAGAACGCTCGTAAATACCTCCGGCTATCTAACTTAATTAACTTCAAAACAAGCGACTCTCTCTGAATACATAATTTCTTAATTTTTTCCAGCTTTTCGAACACACACACACTCCTGTTTCATATCCAGAAAGAAGTGAAGCACCTCCAAGATTTAAAACTCAGAGCACTTTCCAGAACTGATAACAAACGCAGAAGATAAGCGTCTGACATATTTACAAACTGCACAATGGCGGAAACTGTAAACCACAGCAAAGTTTCATTCAATAAAGCAAAATATCAACGGTGCATAAATTTAATTTTTCTATTCGTAATTGAAACAGAGCAAAATAAATCAGCTCTCTTCGAAATTTACCATCACTCATTAATCACAGTCGTGACCACTCTTACTGCTTCAATCACATATGTTTGATCTCTGCTGACCACATGGCGGGTGTGGGGAGAGGATGCGTGCAAAACTCCTTTGTTGGTGCCCTGTCAACATCTTCTTCTTCGCGCCCTATTTAAAGCCTAGCCAGGCTCATGGGCCCGGTTCCCCGGTTTCAATGGCGTATGTCTTCCTCAGCTGGACGGAACACCAGTCCACCGCAGCGTTACTCATTTTTGTCAGCTGAGTGGACTGGAGCAACGTGAAATGAAGTGTTTTGCTCAAGAACACAATGCGTCACCTGGTTCAGGAATCGAAACCACAATCTTACGATCATGATGCTGACACCC
Source organism: Octopus bimaculoides (assembly GCF_001194135.2). NCBI lineage: Eukaryota > Metazoa > Mollusca > Cephalopoda > Octopoda > Octopodidae > Octopus > Octopus bimaculoides. The sequence goes on from NC_068984.1 coordinate 8,905,896, forward strand.
TAACCACTCAGCCACGCGCCTCCATTTACCTGTCAACATCTATTGAATCTATTTATAGACTAATGATATCTGACTGTATGTCCGCCAGCCTGTATTTCTTCCTCTTACTTTCCCCTCAACTCTCGTGTTCTTACGATTATTTCAAACACAAAGCAGAAGAATCTGACTGTATGTCCGCCAGCCTGTATTTCTTCCTCTTACTTTCCCCTCAACTCTCGTGTTCTCACGATTATTTCAAACACAAAGCAGAAGAATTCTATTTAGTAATATTCTATAATACTACACATAGAAATAGCAGCAAAGCCAGCAAGCTTATCTTTGCCAAACCCCAACAGCAACATCAGCAACAATCCGTAAAGTAACAACAATGTAAGCGATGATAACAACTGCACTGTTACCATGGCTACAGAAGGAAGTCAGAAGGACAACCGCTACAGCAGTGACCACAACTATTATTGTAGTAAATTGATAGTTATGGTAACGGAAATAACAATGAAGGGGATAATAACAGCAGAGATAATAATTGTTTCTTTATTAACCAGACAAGGCTAAATGATAATGATAACAATAAGAGGGACAAATACTGTCAGATCATTGATGTAGCCATATTAAATGACATAAATGTTGTGAGTAAAGAGGTTGAACAAATCACCAAGTAGTACTCTGAATTGAAAGTGAAAGTGGCAAGACTATGGAATGCGAGAGGGTAATGTAAAAAGTGATACCAGTGGTGATCGGAGCGTTGGGCTCAATACCATTGGAACTTCAAGACTTCTTAAGGCAACTAGAAAATCCCATGCAAGATTGATGCCTTGCAAAAAGTGGCCTTATTGGGTACAGTGCACATCTTAAGGGAAGTATTATCTGTCTGAGGTCCTCGTGACGACAGATGACTCAAGACTCCAGTGCACTTCTACCTACACTGTGTTACGAAAGAATAATAATAATAATAATAATAATAATAATAATAATAATAATAATAATAATAATAATAATAATAATAATAATACACATCCTACTCAAAACACTTTCAATACAGTAACCATAAGAGCATCACAGCAAACCACAGCACATAACCAAGGCACACAGAGCTGCGCTCGGTAGTGAAGTGAAAGCACATTATAAAAATAAAACTACTGAATCATAATAATAATAATAATAATAATAATAATAATAATAATAATAATAATAATAATAAGCGCAAGACCAACCTTTGGCCACGAACTGGGTCAACATTAGGAATGAGCAAGTATCTCCGCTGTGCCGTATCTGCAATAGAGTTGATGAAACCATTGCCCAAATCAGGAGCGAATGCCCTAGACTTGCCCAAAACAACTACAAGATGTGGCGACACGGCTAGGTAGTAAAAGTGCTACATCGGAAACTGCGAAAAGTGGGGCTAGAGAGAGACAAGACATGGTATGAACACAAACCACAGAGAGGGGCGGAGTCGGACACTAGCAAAATCCTCTAGGATTTTTCCAATCCAAACAAATCAGGCGCTAGAGTATAACAGACCGGACCGAGTGGTGGTGGACAAGGTGCACCATCTGTGCTGCATAGTTGACGTTGCGTGCCCCTTTGACCCACAAATAGTCAAGAAGAAAGGCGAAAAGATAAATAGATACAACCCTCTTAAGTATGAAATAGCCCGGCTATGGAAAATAAAGAAGGTGAAGATAGTGCTGCTTATTGTTGGGTCCTCGGAAACAGTATCAGAAGGCATCAAGGGGAATATAAAGGGAATTTGAAGTGCCCAGTAGAACTGTTACAAAAGGTTTGCCTCCTTTGCACGGTCAGAATAATCAGGAAAGTCTTAGATAGGTGAAAAGGATGGATAGCAGGGTACGGTAGGCTACAGGTAGTAAACCCGCTACGCATGCAAGACTCCAGGAGCTCCAACAAAACCTGTGATAATAATAATAATAATAATAATAATAATAATAATAATAATAATAATAATAATAATAATAAGAAGAAGAAGAAGAAGAAGAAGAAGAAGAAGAAGAAGAAGAAGAAGAAGAAGAAGAAGAAGAATGCCATCGACCCCAGTACAAGTCCGGTCCTTTATTTTATCAACGTCGGATGGATAGTAAATTCTATGGACAATATTCAATATGTCCGACGTTTAAAACACAGTTACATTATAGAAACACTGCCTTCGTGTATATTTTATAACTTGGCTGTGATAAAAAAATTAAAAAAACAATTGAGAGTGGCAGATCAGAAATGAAGTATCTTTCATTAAGATTTTGCTAGATTGCGTCTTGTCACAACCCTAAATGATAATCAATTTATAATCACGAATCCATGATGTTACCGATCTGGGGTGGGGTTTTTTTCATCTTTGAGCCATCTCGTCCAGAAAGGACCGTTGGGGATATCCATTAGAAACATAATATGTTCGCTATGAAATATTCTAGGGAGAATTCACGGTTTTAACATGCTTCCCTTGTTTTTGTTTTTTTGTTTTTTTTTTCTTTCTAAGACTCTGTTGTCGGCTGCAGGAAATTGTAAAAGTGCAAAGGAAAATGACTGAGCGCGAGGCATCAAATATATTCTTTTTCAACAAATTGGTTGGAATCTGAAGATTGAAACTTGGAAAATAGAATTAGATATTTGTTAGGTTTCTATCTAAACTTCAAACGTATAGCATTCGCCAGAAGTACCAATTATTATTCCGAACCAAAAATTGCAGCTATCCATTTCGCTTCTGTGGCTTTGGTGTTTTCGTCAAAGTATTTTCATGCTACAGTTCTATATTTAAGAGATGAGAAATTATGTACATTATTTACATTATTTACATTTCACGGATATTTGTCATCTTGTTTGTTGTTAACACAATGTTTCGGATGATACACCCTCCACCCTTCATCAGGTGTCTTGGGGAAATTTCTAACCTGGGTTCTCATTCCTAAGCAATTTTTCGTTGTTATTATTATTATTATTATTATTATTATTATTATATTGTTTCTTTTTTTTCTTCAAATTTTCTTCCATTTCTCGCCGAGTGTTTTCCGTACACCTAGGGCAGAGAAGCTCATTGCATTCCCAGTTTACACTTGCAAATTCACAAGTAAAATATGTATTTTACAAACAATAAATAAATAAATAAATTCATGAATGGGTGTTGTTTTCGCAGCGATAATGCTCTTCTCAGTACATGAGTCGTTCCAGTTAACACGATTTTTTGCACCTCCTGTAGGGATGATAAGCCTGGTATCATTTTCAAATAGGTTTCAGTACCTTTTTTTTTTCATTCCTAGATATCCTTGAGATGCCACATTTTTTCAATTTCTATTCACTGCCTGAATAATAATAATAATAATAATAATAATAATAATAATAATAATAATAATAATAATAATAATAATACCAACAACATCGAAAAATAGCTTAGGAATGAGAACCCAGGTTCGAAATTCCCCCAAGATACCTGATGAAGGCTGGAGGGTATATCAGGCGAAATGTTGAGTTAAAAACAAAGAAGATGAGGACAAATATCCGTCAAATGTAAATAATGTAAATAATGTTAATAATATATTTTCATGCTTTTCTGTCTCTATTGAGTTCAAATTTTGGCTCAAGGCCGACAAATTAGGGATGTGGTAATTCGATCACATTGACCCCAGTACTCGACTGGTACTCATTTTATCGACCCCGAAAGCATGAAAGTTGAAGTTGACCCGGCCTAGGCGGAATTCGAACACGGAACGTAAAGACGGACAAAATGCCGTTAAGCATTTTGTCCGGCATGCTAACGATCTTGCTAGCTCACAACCATGTTTTTCTATCTTTATTAATTTTTTTTCCGTTTTCAAATATAAAAATACTTTTTTAAAACAAAATACATTTTCCCTGCATCGCTCATCTCCCACCCCCTACTATACGATTTCTGAGATATTTGGCTGTTATTTCTAGCATCGATGCGACTATGTACGAGAACATTAGCTGGATCATGTATCCAGCAAATCATTATTTTTTCGTTTGCTTTTGTTTTGTTTTTTTTCTTCTTATAATTTGTGCAAACCACCGAATTTAGTTAATGACAATCGACATTATAATTTACTTTTTATTTTTCTTTCTTTACTTTTTTTTCTGGCATCCGTTCTCATCTTCCATTTGTGTGACACAGCTCTACAAAATACATTACATCTAAACAGGTCAAAAATAGTCCATTATATAATAAAAGTTGTTTGCAGACTGCTGTTTGAAAAATTAATAACGTCCAACCATCTATTATGTTCGGAATCCGGATTTGTTCAATCAAACCAAACGTTGCTTTTTTTACAGTAAAATTTTTTATTTCATTTATAAGCAGATGTCTTCTTTTCAACTTCGATCACAGAAAAAAAGCTGTACATTAGAGACATTTTATTAAGACACAAAATACACATTAAGGAGATAAATAAATGCTAGAATTATTAGGCATATTATTAATTTTTTATTCTAGAAATGCTAGAAACGTTATACAAAATTTGTTGTATATATTCTTTTAATCTTTTGTTTGTTTCAGTCATTTTACTGCGGCCATGCTGGAGTACCTTCTTTAGTCGAACAAATCGACCTCCAGGACTTATTCTTTGTAAGCCTAATACTTATTCTATCGGTCTCCTTTCACAGAACCGTCATGATACGGGGAGGTAAACACACCAACATCGGTTGTCAAGCGATGGTGGGGGAACAAACACAGACACACAAACATATACAAACATGCATATATATATATATATATATATATATATATATATATATACACGACGTGCTTCCTTCAGTTTCCGTCTACCAATTCCACTCACAAGGCTTTGGTCGGCCCGAGGCTTTAGTAGAAGACACGTGCCCAAAGTGCCACGCAGTGAAACTGAACCCGGAACCATGACGTTGGTAAGCAAGCTTACCCCAAAGATATATCACTGGTCTAATGCTCTAGAGTGTGTATATGAACTACTGACGATGTGTGTGTATGTGTGTGTGTATCGATTTCTAGCTTAGCACTGTAAAACACATTGCTGTCATCAGTACAATATGTCCAAGTGTGTGTTTTCGCTCAATAAACACACACAACGCCCGGTCTGGGAATCAAAACCGCGATCCTCCGACCGCGAGTCCGCTGCCCTAACCAATGGGCCTTTGCGCCTCCACTGCGCCCTTTTAAAGCCTAGCCAGGCTCATGGGCCTGGCTTCCCGGTTTCAATGGCGTATGTGTTCCCCAGTTGGACGGGACGCCAGTCCATCGCAGCGTTACTCATTTTTGGCAGCTGAGTGGACTGGAGCAACGTGAAATGAAGTGTTTTGCTCAAGGAAAAAAACGCATCGCCCGGTCCAGGAATCGAAACCACAATCTTACGATCATGATGCTGACACCCTATCCACTAAGCCACGCGCCTCCACACTCACAACATAGCTTGTAATTAAAAAACTAAGATGAATTTAATGCCGTTCAGATACAGTTGTTGAAGCCTTTGCAATGAGAATATAAAGCGATGTAAATATATCACATTATTTTGTTTGTACATAGAAAGAAAGACGAAATTCTCTTCTCGTGTTTTACGGTTTGTTGACCACAAATTAAAGGACAAACTATCCTTCATCCATTTGATCAGGGAAAGAATTTAATACAATGCATGATATCGTAGCCAGCAGGACGAAAATAAATGAATGGGGAGGGAAATTAGTCCCTAAAATTTATATAACTTATATATGCATTATATACTTAAAATTCCTGATACTGAGAGTAATTTTCGTATCTATTCCGTCTTTACTAAATTTGTCTGTTTCCCCCAAAATTTTTCTAGGTCTGCCCCTTGCCACAAAAATTAACTCGCCCTATTTCATATGTGATTTTTCATTTTGCACATTTACAGAGTTTTTCGCTTAAATCAATCTCACTCTTTCTTTATCGTTCTTTCTCAATCTTTTCTCTCACTTTCCGTCACGTTCTAGTCTACATTATATTGAACAAACTGCCGTTAGGTCTTCCTACAGAAACAAGTATATGCGCACATGTATCTATATATGTATGTGTGTCTCTGATGTGTGAACGTACACCTATGCACACACACACGCGCGCTTGCATAAATACAGGCGTGCACACACACTCGCATAGATGCAGACACACACACACACACACACACACGCAGATATATAGGCACACGCATGCACACACATATACACATATACATATATACTCGCTGATAAACCCCCTTTCCTACTTCTCCCCCGCCCAACCACGAAACCGATTTCCTGTCTACCACGCGGTCGATTTCCTGTTCCCCATACAGTATTTTCCAAGTAATTGTTGTCGTTGAAATACCAACATCAAACTGACAACTCATTTCTACAGCTGAGCAAC
>NC_068984.1:8912684-8914319 GCF_001194135.2 Octopus bimaculoides
ATATATATATATGTTTGATTGGAAGACTCGTTCGATGGCAGACAAATACCGTAACGTATTAAACTTATAGCTCTTTGCATTCTCAGTTCAAATTCTACCCAGTCCAACTTTACATTTCCTCCATTCTGATTCGTTCAAATAATGACCTACACAAAACTGGGTTTATATCTTTTTCCTCTCTTTTCTCTCCCATTCCCAAATGTTCATACGCCCAGAGAGAGAGAGAGAGAGACAGACAGACAGACAGAGAGGAAGAATTCACTGCACTGTTTTATGAGAAAGTGCTGTTCGGGCAGACCCGTTACAAAAGAGCATTTTTCGAAGACAAATATTTTCCGAATATATAACAGTGACAAAACGTGTATACCGGACGTTTGCTGGAATAGACAATTCTCCATCCTCAACATTCAGCAGCAACAGCGGCAGCGGCAGCAGTAGTAGTAGTAGTAGTAGTAGCAGTAGTAGTAGCTGCGGCAGCAGTGGTAGTAGTAGTAGTAGTAGTAGCTGTGGCAGCAGTGGTAGTGGTAGTAGTAGTAGTAATAGTAGCAGTAGTAGTGGTGGTAATGATGGTGGTGGTAGTGGTAGTAGTAGTAGTAGTAGTAGTAGTAGTGGTGGTTGTGGTGGTGGTTGTGATGTTGGTGGTGGTGGTGGTAGTTGTAGTAGTAGTAGTAGTAGTAGTAGTAGTAGTGGTGGTTGTGGTGGTAGTAGTAGTAGTAGTAGTAGTAGTAGTAGTAGTAGTAGTAGTAGTAAATCTAATGAACTTGTTAAAATGGTATTTCATTAATGATAAAATACAATCAGCTCACAACTGAGAATTAGCCAATCTGATAGCGTTGATAAATTAATATAATTAATACCCTGGAGCAACAATTAGTTTTATTTACCAAAACTGGCCTTAAGTAATGAGTCTTACGGCATAGATTATTTATAAACAAATAATGAAAAAGTAATAATGAGTTATATTTAATGAACAAGGAAAAAGAAATATAGAATTATTTATTTTGAAATGACTATAACATGATGTTCAAGTTTTCATGGTTAGGCACAGCATGGACAAATGGTTGCGGCGTTAGCATCTGAATGGTTAGAGAAACACGAGCTGCAAGGTTCGATCCCGTTGCAAGCAACTTAGGTAATTTTTACATCATTTACATTTGACGGATATTTGTCCTCATTTTGTTTGTTGTTAACACAACGTTTCGGCTGATATCCCCTCCAGCCTTCATCAGGTGTCTTGGGGAAATTTCGAACCTGGGTTCTCATTCCTCGGGTATTTTTCGAATGACAACCCAGGTTAGAAATTTCCCCAAGATTCCTGATGAAGGCTGGAAGGTATATCAGCCGAAACGTTGTGTTAACAACAAAACAAGTTGAGGACAAATATCCGTCAAATGTAAATAATGTAAAAAATATACATAATTCTTCATCTCATAAATATAGAACTGCACTTGGGTGATGACTCTTCTGAACTATGCAGGAATGGCTACGTGGTAAGTAGCTTGCTTACCAACCACATGGTTCCGGGTTCAGTCCCACTGCGTGGCACCTTGGGCAAGTGTCTTCTACTATAGCCTCGAGCCGACCAAAGCCATGTCAGTGGATTTGGTAGACGGAAACTGAAAGAAGCGCCCGTCG
>NC_068984.1:8915502-8916424 GCF_001194135.2 Octopus bimaculoides
ATATATATATATATATATATATATATATATACATACATACATATTTATTGATTGGTTTTGTATATGCATGTATACACGTATTTACACACGCGAACATATACATCCATATGTATTTATATGTGCGTGAGTGTGTGTGTGTATGTGTGTTTGCGCGTCCACACACACATTGATATTATAGTGAATCCATTTCTTCGCTACGCTTCACAACACAGTAAAATAAATGTTCAAACTCGAAATATATATTTTTTTTATATATTCCAACAAAAGCAACATAAACAGGGATTAACGTGAACACGCACAACAAGAAGAACCGTTCTATCAAGTCTCTCTTCTCTCACATCACACATATAAAATTACACGACATCCTAAATTACGAACAGCCATTGTAGCGTTCAGCTTCACTGGAGTTGTTTATTTGGTCTATTATCTTGGTTTTGTTGAGCTTGTTATGTTTTGGAATAAAACAGCGAAGAACAACCTGACATTGAAACAACAACAATAATAATAATAATGATAAAAATAAAAATAATGGCGATGGCAATCATCAGAGAAAGTTTAGAAACGTGGTGGGTGTAGTATACGCTATACTTGATCCTATTTCTGCCTATAAAATAATATGTTAGAAATTGTTACGGCGTAATGAAGGCTTGTACGTTCCCGTCGAAATATGGACAACGCCTCTTAGATCGAAAAATGCTTAACTGTGTCGTTGAATGCTCGAAATGAGGAGTAGTTAGAGAGCCGACAACTGAAGGGTCGATCATAGTGTTACTTGTCCTGTTTTCCATTTTTTCTCTCGTCGTGTACGTATTTAACTCGTTTGTTTTTGTACTTCGTCTTGTTTACAGCTGGTGAAGTCCTGTACCCATATAAACATGCATGCATATATATATATATATATATATATATATATATATATATA
>NC_068984.1:8917526-8920026 GCF_001194135.2 Octopus bimaculoides
TAACAGTATTTCGTCTGTCTTTAGTTCTAAGATCAAATGCCACCGCGGTCGACTTTACCTTTCATCTGCTCGGAGTCGATAAATTAAGTACCAGTTGCGTACTGGAGTCGATCTAACCGACGGGCCTCCTCCCTTCAAATTTCAGGCCTTGTGCCTATAGTAGGAAGAATTTCGCCACATTTTCTGGGTTTTTTTTTTTAATATTTCTATTTTCCTCTAGGGCGGTGAGCTGGCAGGCAAGGTGCTCAGCGGAATTTCGTCCGACTTTACGATCTGAGTTCAAATCCGACCGGGGTCGATAAAATAACTATGAGTTGAGGATGGGATCGATGTATTTACTTTACCCCGTCCACTGAAATTGCTGGCCTTGTACCAACATTTCAAACGACTATTTCTACTTTCCTTCAAATTCCGCCGAGGACGACCTCGACTTTCATCCTTTCGAGGTCGATAAAAGTAAGTTCCCGTAAAGTACTGCGATCGATATAATTGATTTGACTCTTACCCTTAAATTGCTGGTTTAGTGCCAAAACTTGAAATCAATATTTCAACTTTCCTTAACTTAGATACAAGAAATTTATTTATTTGCTTTGTTTATGTCTTTTTGTATCTTCTGACCTCGGTCAGTGAATCAAAAGTTTGAGTTCGATCTTTCTTGAACCTACATTCATCATTCGTTCTGGGTGGCAATATTTAAACAGATAATGAGATGTCATTTAACAGTTACAACCTAGTCTTCGACCGAGGAACTCATCACCAGCATCCAACAGAATGCTCAGCTATTTGACTTTCTGGTCGAAAGCCATAACCACCTCTACATCACTGTCTCTACAATACATCGAGCACAAACAGCGGCAACAGTTGTTGAAAAACCATTCGATTATTGGCACTCAGCCACCTACTGCCGTCATGGTTATACGCACAATGAATTACACAAACATAAAATATGATAGATTTTTCTTTACGAAAAAGACATTTCATCTGTTCATCTCAACATTTTTTTCCGGACATTGTCTCTGGGTTGGAATAATTCTTGCCAGCAATAATAATTTCCGTGTGTGTGTGTGTGTGTGTGTGTGTGTGTGTGTGTGTGTGTGTCTTTCAGAAAGATTCACCTCATTCAATTATAAAGTCTTTCGTTCTTTTCTCCTCGGCACAAATTCAGCATCTCTACGTTTACATTTGGAAACGAAAAAATCTCTGCTTACACTGATTGATTGCCGATCTTAATCATCCCGCTGAGGATAAAATGTGGAGACACCATGTTCAAAATAAAATATTTCCTATATATAATCTATTTAACCTACTGAGAAATATCATTAGTGTATATCGCTTTCTAATTCTACAAGTGTTGAGATCCAAAGCATTAAATATACTACGGCACTCCGTCGGTTGCGACGACGAGGGTTCCAGTTGATCCGATCAACGGAACAGCTTGCTCGTGAAATTAACGTGCAAGTGGCACTCCACAGACACGTGTAGCCTTAACGTAGTTCTCGGGGAGATTCAGCGTGACACAGAGTATGACAAGGCCACCAATCTTTGTCTCGCAACTACTCCTCCCATCGGTGAACGATGACATCGTATTACCTCTTTTTGTATTGAATATCAAGCGAAGAATACAAAAGGATATTCCAGTGATATTCTACTCCTTAAAACAAAAACTCGGATTATATTCTTTTCTACTCTAGGCACAAGGTCTGAAATTTGGGGGGAGGGGAACCAGTCGATTAGATCTACCCCAGTACGCAACTGGTATTTAATTTATCAGTCCGAAAAGGATGAAAGGTGAAGTCGACCTCGGCGGAATTTGAACTCAGAACGTGACGGCAGACGAAATACTGCTAAGCATTTCGCCCGGCGTTCTAACGTTTCTTATTTCTTTACTACCCACAAGGGGCTACACACAGAGGGGACAAACAAGGACAGACAAACGGATTAAGTCAATTATATCGACCTCAGTGCGTAACTGGTACTTATTTAATCGACCCCGAAAGGATGAAAGACAAAGTCGACCTCGGCAGAATTTGAACGCAGAACGTAGCGGCCGACGAAATATCGCTAAGCATTTCGCCCGACGTGCTAGAGTTTCTGCCAGCTCGCTGCCTTAGAACTCGCATTATATCTGATCATAAATTATTATGGTTGTGTGGTTAAGAAGTTCGCTTTGCGATCACGTGATTCTGAGTTCAGTCCCACCGTGCCGTGCCTTAGGCAAGAGTCTTCTAATGTAAGTTCGGGCCAGCCAATTCCTGTGCGGTAGATGGAAACTTTGTAGACGCCTGTTGTGTATGTGTGTGTGTCTGTGTGTATGTGTCTTTGTGAGTGTCTTTGTTTTTGTTTTATTTGTGTTTGTCCTACCCCACCTTTTAGCAACAGGTGTCGCTTTGTTTATATCCCTGTAATGTAACAGTTCGGAAAATGACAACGATAGAATAAGTAGCAGAATAAAATATTTTGTATTTGGGATCAATTTGTTCGACTAAACCTTTCGAAGCAG
>NC_068984.1:8921438-8923016 GCF_001194135.2 Octopus bimaculoides
TATATATATATATACATATATATATATATATATATATAAATATATACACATATATTATATATGTATGTATGTGTATGTGTGTGTGTGTGTATATATATTTGTAAATAGCTGCATACATGTAACTGTTCATTCATACATACATTTACATACACACACGAACAAATATATGTTTACATATAACTGTTAGGATTGTTAAATGATAAATAAGAAATATTTAATAATAAAAGGTCTCAATAGCCTTCATAGAACCCAAATGTTACTATTTGTACGTATGTGTGTTTGTGTGTGTGTGTGTGTGTGTGTACGTGTCAGTGATTGTGGGTTTTTAATTTCGTCTTTGGATGTTTATTCAAAGACATACACGCATAAACACACACATGCATGTATGTACATGTGTATATGTGTGTGTATGAGTGTCTGTGACTGTGTTTTCTGGGGGTGGGGGCGAATGCAGTGGTTTGGCAGAATAAGTCTTTGAAGGCAGTGAGCTGACTGAAACGTTAGTACGCCGGGCAAAATGCTTAGCGGTATTTCGTCTGCCGCTACGTTCTGAGTTCAAATTCCGCCGAGGTCGACTTTGCCTTTCATCCTTTCGGGGTCGATTAAATAAGTACCAGTTACGCACTGGGATCGATATAATCAACTTAATACGTTTGTCTGTCCTTGTTTGTCCCCTCTATGTTTAGCCACTTGTGGGCAACGAAGAAATAAAAATAAGTCTTTGAAGTGTCGAGCAAAATCTCTTGCTCTGAAGTCTAATCCGGCTGAGGTCACATTTGAGTTATCCCCATCAATAAATTAAGTATATTATATTATGCTAATTGTTTCCAGTGTTTTCTGTCTCATGTGTCATTAGTCTGATATGCTTTTATATTCACTTATTTTATTTTTCATTTGTGACTATCTGATGAAGAGTTCTTATCCGAAGCGTAAGCAAATTTCATTTCATTGAGAGTGGAAATAACTATAAATTCAACCGTTATATCATGTGTGCTGTTGATTTTAAAATCTTCTTTTTCTCTGAATTTATTTTTCTGGCTGTCCACGCGTGCGATCCCTCCAATGTATATTAATCTGTATGTATATATGTCTATATGTATATGTATAAATAGACAAACAGACAGCCGGATAGATAGGCAGAAAGATAGATAGATAGATAGATAGATAGATAGATAGATAGATAGATAGATAGATAGATAGATAGATAGATAGATAGATAGATAGATAGATAAGTAGGTAGACTGAGACAGTGACAGTCTGACAGACTGACAGACAGATAGATATATAGACAGAGAGACAGACAGATAAATAGATAGACAGATTTCATATACCATATGCGTGCGCATACCGCTGTGTACGATTTTCATGTACGCTTGTGCATGAAAAGTATATGTTTGTGCGTACGATTGAATACGTGTGAGCAATGCTTGTGAGTAAGTGGATGTATGTGTGTAGGGGTTGTATGAAGAATATTACAATATTTACACAGTTTCCATCCACTAGTTCATAAGATGCCACTTATATATATATATATAGGAGTAAACAGACAGCCGACAACTGATAAAGAATCGTTCTTTG
>NC_068984.1:8923745-8927019 GCF_001194135.2 Octopus bimaculoides
TGTGTGTGTGTGTGTGTGTGTGTGTGTTTGTGTGTGTGTGTGTGTGTGTGTGTGTGTGTGTGTGAAGGGGTGGATATATGAGTATATATGTGTGAATGCGTGTTTCTTTAAGTGTATGCGTGTAGGAATGTAAGTATGCGTGCTTGTATATATATATATATATATATTTGTATATCATTGTATTATATTTATATATATTATGTATATGTGTGTGTGTGTCTGTGTGTGCTTATGTGTGTGTATGTGTGTGTATGTGTATATATAAAACTATATAGATAGATAGATGCAAATGTATAAATATGTATATGTTTACACACATACATATGTGACTGTATATACACACATATTTATATATATATATATTTATTTATATATATGCGCATATACGTATGTATTTGCGTGACTCTATGTGTATATATGTGTGTGTTGTAGAATATCGTATCATCTCCTATCATATATCACATATCTGTGTGTTATATTTGTTCACGTTCATAGCAGTATGAGTGGATGTAGGGTACAGACAAACAGGTCAAATACTAAATAACAGAATATGTATTCGTTATATAGTTCTCCGCCATTACACTATTGCAGTGATGACGTCGCTTTACGACCTCTTCGTCTCTCGTTGATTTATGAAACATCAAAATCTTCTGTGAACAATGGCCTATATTATCAACGTTCTTGTCTATTCGCTGTTGACATGGCACTGCTCGCAATATTTCACGATAGTCTTTGAAAATATTTCTCTTTTCGTTTCCTTGCTTATATCTATTCAATATTTCAGTATCAATGTCTTTAATTTCAGATGATTCGACTTTATTTTACGTCCTTCAAATTTTCGATTAACAATTTCAATGTTTATACATTGAATATAGGCGCACGAGTGACTATGTGGAAAGAAGCTTTTTTCCAAACCACATGGTTCAGAGTTCAGTCCTGCTGCGTGGCACCTTGGACAAGTGTCTCCTACCATACCCTCCAGCCGACCAAAGCTTTGTGAGTAGACTTGTTAGATGGAGACTGAAAGAAGCTCGTCGTATATGCATACATATATGTATATGTGTGCGTAGGTATGTGTGTGTGTGCTTGCGTGTATATTTGTGTCCGTGTTTGTCCTTCCCTCAACATCACTTGACAACCGATGCTGGTGTGTTTACGTCCCGTAACTTAGCGTTTCGGAAAAAGAGAATGATAGAATAGGTACTACGATTACAAAAAATAAGTCCTGGGGATGATTCGTTCGACTAAAGGCGGTGCTCCAGCATGGCTGCAGTCAAATGCCTGAAACAAGTAAAAGAATAAAAGAATATATATATAAAATGAAAGTTTTGGTTGTTGTTCTTAATTATTTATCCTACCCGCGAGTATCCCTGGTACAGGAACCATTTAATTAAAGGGTACTTTTATTGAACTGTAAACGCCACAAGGCCTGGCTTACTGTGCTCAAACAACCAGTCCCTTAGGATTAGGAAATCCCACAGGATTTTGCTGGTCCCCGGCTCAGCCACTCTCGGCGATTTGTGCTCTTACGATGCCATGTCGCTCTTGTAGTTGTGGTTGTAGTTCTGGTTGAAGCATTCCAGACGTGGCAGCCTCGTCTTTTAGTAAGACATGATATATACAGCTGCATTCTCATTGAATCGATTCGTCTTCAACGCGTTCTGCCTCTACCCACCCCACGCCTCTCTCTTCCTCCTCTCCTCTGCATTACAGTCACGTGATGATTAATATACACCAAACTGATCAACCGGCCACTAAATCTACTCAAAAATATATTATGCGCCACTTGAACCTCTTCAGAAAACACTTTCTCCAATTTACTGTTCTTTACATTACAATAAATCTGCTTCTAGAAGTTACATTATATTTAGACTTGAAAGTCTATTAACCGACGTTAGATCTACTTTCAGATGATGATGATGATGGTGATGATGGTGATTTGTATATTGATTTATTGAACCAATTCATGATACACTTGATTGAAGTGATTAATTACTGACAGAGTTGGAGGCAATGTTAATCCGCGAGGGAGAGTAAGAGACAGTCACAATAGACTGATATTTGTTTCATTATTGACCACAGGGGGCTAAACATAGAGGGGACAAACAAGGACAGACAAACATGGACAGACAAACGGATTAAGTCGATTATATCGACCCCAGTGCGTAACTGGTACTTAATTTATCGACCCCGAAAGGATGAAAGGCAAAGTCGACCTCGGCGGAATTTGAGCTCAGAACGTAACGGCAGACGAAATACCGCTAAGCATTTAGCTCAGCGTGCTAACGATTCTGCAAGCTCGCCGCCCTCATCGACGATAAACTAATATTACGCCATCGTAACCAGCAGTCTCGGGTAAATAGAGCTTAGATCAGGCGAGCTGGCAAAAACGTTAGCACGCCGGGCGAAATGCTTAGCGGTATTTCGTCTGCCGTTACGTGCTGAGTTCAAATTCCACCGAGGTCGACTTTGCCTTTCATCCTTTCGGGGTCGATAAATTAAGTACCAGTGGCGCACTGGGGTCGATGTAATCGACTTAATACCTTTGTCTGTCCTTGTTTGTCTCCTCTATGTTTAGTCCCTTGTGGGCAATAAAGAAATAAGAAACGTTAGCACGCCGGGCAAAATGCTTAGCGATATTTCATCTGTTTTTACGTTCTGAGTTCAAATTCCGCCGAGGTCGACTTTCCCTTTCATCCTTTCGGGGTCAATAAATTAAGTACCAGCTGCGTACCGGGGTCGATCTAATCGACTGGCCTTCACCCCCCCCCCCCAAAAAAAAATTCGGGCCTTGTGCCTACAGTAGAAAAGATTCTACCCTCTGGACCTCCATAGCCATTTCAAGTATATTTTAAACAATCCTACGGTGTTTTTATATATATTTCGAGATGGTCATTTGATTTTTTTCTTTTTCTTTTTCTTTTCTCTTTTTGCCAAATAAACACACACATTATATATTCGTTCTTCACTTCAGATTTACTATTGTTCTCGTTTTAGTCCAATGAGCTAAACAGAACAGGAGGAGACACTTGGCATGGAGAGTCGCCGAAGAGATCACAGGAGGTGTGACGAAAGATTTCACACAAAGGACACTAAAATAACAATAATAAACAATTGAAGAACGAATACATAGTGCTTGTGTTTATTTGGCAAATAAAAGAGAAAAACGACCACGCCTGAATATGACAATATTTGTTTCAACACACGATTCCACATCAAGAATCTTGCAATGTAAATACATAAACGTGCATATATATATATATATATATATATA
>NC_068984.1:8931031-8934263 GCF_001194135.2 Octopus bimaculoides
ATATATATATATATATATATATATATATATATATATGTGTGTATATATATATATATATATATATATATATATATTCACATACATATATATGTATGTATACATACATGCATGCATGCATACATATGTAGATACCTACCAATATATGCGATTAAATTCCAAAGCATCAATCTCTTTAGCCTAAAAATTGATCGTTCATTCTTCATCTCTCATTTGCTCTCTATTTATCTGTCAGTATTATAATTACACACACACACATACACACACACACACACACACACACACACACACACACACACACACACACACACACACACACACACATATATATATATATATATAATATAAATAATATTTAAATATATCCATATATGCATGCATATATGTACATACTTACATATATATGTATATATACATACATATACGGGTACAGGACGTAAAAAAAACGTGAACAAAATGAGAAACAAGAACATAAAAAATATACAACATAGAAAACGAACTTTTTTTCGAACAACGAAAGAAACAAATAAAGAAGCAAGACAGGCAACATAAAGAACAATCCCCTTCATCAGTTTGTCCCCGGTTCTATCTATTCCGTGTTTCGAAGGTAGGGACAAGACGCGACTTCATTAAAACAGTCCTTCCCGCAAAGCAAATTAAATGAAATTTGGATTTTTTTGCTGAGGGTTAAAGTGGTAACAAAAACAGGACAGTAAGAAAAAAAAAGTAAAAGCAAACGGTGAGGGCTGTTAAGCCAAGACGATGTGGAGTGGTGAACGCTGAAAAAACGAGCTTTGAGAAGAGACAGGCAAAAACTATTGAAAAGTTTGCAAGACGCAACGAAATTTTAGAAAAATACAAAAGAAATAAGTGGAAATTTTACCGGTGAGTGGGTTAAATTATAAGGCACTAAAAGAGAATGACTCTCCCTAGAAACAACAGTACATGCTTTAACACACGAACTCACATAAAGAATCTTGCAAACCAAATCCAAAATCTCTCTCTATATATATATATATAAATTTATATGTGTGGGCCTTTATGTCTGTGTTTGTCCCCCCACCATCCCTTGACAACCGATGCTGGTGTGTTTATGTTCCCGAAACTTAGCGGTTCGGCCAAAGTGACCGATAGAATAAGTACTATTCTTACAAAGAATAAGTCCTGCGGGTCGATTTCTTCCACTAAAGGCGTTGCTCCAGCATGTGCAGCAGTCAAACGACTGAAGCGTGTAAAACAATATATACATATACACACACACAAATACACACACACATACACACACACATACACACACATACATACACACGCGCTTACACACATGGTAGATCCTCACATTCATATCGATTTCAAAACCTCCGATTTGACTTTAGCGTCCCCTAATTAATCTACTTTACTTGTAATATATTTCTACATGTTTATCATTCTAAAAGGAAATATCCCACCGTCATTACCCCCGCTCCATTTACATTAAGAACTCGAGTCAAGTGAGATTGTTACTGTTGCTAGAGAAAGCAAAAAACTAGTACAAGAATTTAGGTATCCCTTTCTATTTCACCAATTAAGACCCTGTACGGTTGCCTACCGACCCCAAAGTGTTAAGTGACCACTTTGAATGTCGACTGTATCCCACCACTCATTGCCACTTACGGCCAGTCGTGCATTGCCAGCTATTGTGAAGGGAAACTGAATACCGGTGGACTGTTGCCTTATCACTTGACCTCCACTTTAAACGAGGACTTTACAGCTGTGTCCAGCATCTCGATGCCGAAGGTGGCATTGATGCTGAGTCCTAACGGGATGTGCATTTTGATGTGCTCGCTATGGTCATCTCATTAGGGACTGTGCAGAGCTAACTTTCGCTTTCAATTCAAGTTTTGGCGTTAATCTATGTTCTTCTCATCAGTGAAGAAACACAGCATACTGGATTTCTAGTGGCGCTTCAGCATTTTCCGTAATGAGACGATAGTGCGATGCTGTTTCGTCGCTGGTTGGCTGGAAATTCATCCTGCTTTGGCAACTGTACATTTTCGTATTAAAGACAAACAGACATACGCATGCGCGCAGGAATATTCACATACTTACTGATCGAAATGATGACTGTCAGAGACGTTATAATTCTTTAATTGACACAAACACGACTAACTTAAACACTTTCCTTCTTTTCATACAAGTAAAGAAATATAATGAAATACATACAGAGAGGAAGAGCAACAGACAGAGCGAGAGAGAAAGAAAGCAAGGAGGAAGATTCGCACACTTATTGTAGTGATCCTCCTGTTTTTGTAAGCCATGTAAAAGACCTCAGAAAGTTGGGCCACCAGCCAGGCCTTTCACGACACCCTTAAAGCCAGGAACTTTTCAGCACTCCCTCGCGTGTGTGTATACATATAGGCATTTTTTTATTCTTTTATTTGTTTCAGTCATTTGACTGCGGTCATGCTGGAGCACCGCCTTTAGTAGAAGAAATCGACTCCAGGACTTATTCTTTATTAGCTTAGTACTTATTCTATCGGTATCTTTGGCCGAACCGCTAATTACGGGACGTAAACACACCAACATCGGTTGTCAACCGATAGTGGGGAGGACAAACACAGACACACAAACACACGGATATATATATATATATATATATATATATATATGTAAGTTTTCGTCTACCAAATCCACTCAGAAGGCTTTGGTCGGCCCGAGGCTATAGCAGGAGACACTTGCCCAAGGTACTACGCAGTGGGACTGAACCCGAAACCATATGGTTGGTAAGCAAGCTACTTACCATACACGAACTCCTTCGCCTATACATACATATGTATACGTTTGCATATAATTTTAGCATGTATATACGTGTGTGTGTACATGTATGTGCCTGTGTGTTTATACATGTATGTGTTGTGCGTGGTGTGTACATACGTGTATCCGTAAATGGTGACTCTTCATCTATGTGTGCACCATTCTTACATACGCGCGTCAGTGTCCGTACGTAATTCCCCACTCCCCAGGTCCTCAACTTTTAATGTAGTATAGTCCTTGATCCATTTCTAATAAATTAACCATCTTCATATTGTTCGCCTCTCCATCTCTGCAACATTTGTTTCCGTGAAAATTCAACGTTGGTGTTGGCGAGAACATGAAATATTATACATTCCTACAAAAGCCTTCCACATATATATATATATATATATATATATATATATATATATGTATTTCTATATCTGGTCACTCCAGTATATTTTAC
>NC_068984.1:8934981-8938493 GCF_001194135.2 Octopus bimaculoides
ATATATATGTGTGTGTGTGTAGACACACACATCATGAATTCCCTATTTACTTATGTGTGTGTGTATGTAAGTTCGTATCAATGTATGTACGTATTCATGCATGTACGTACGAATGCATGTATAAATGCATGTATACACACACACACACACACACACACACACACACACACATGTAGTGAGAGAGAGAGGGGTGTAATTACTCCTCTCCTTTCCAATTCAAAAGCCTAAATATGAGTGAAATAATCTGGATACCTCCATTTCTTAATTGTAAAGGCTAACTGCATTTTGTATACTTTGCAACTTTCAACCCTCAATTAATTGTAATTATTGAAGTTATCTCCTTTACTTATGTTTTTACTTTTTGAAATTACGTAAAACAACAAACAGGAGCTTTTGTCCAGTAATAATAAGGATCCTATCTGACTCATCTGTCCGACGGAGAAGCTATGACCGAGGAGACACTCAAAGAGGTCGAAACGTTGCGGTGTCTCAAGTTCCCTTATACCGGTCAGCATACGATCGCTGTTGTTTGTTCATCACCAGAGAATACCCTTGAGACGATATATGTCCATCACACACTCATTCTTTCACTGGTATAAGGGAACTTAAGACACCACGAAGTCTCGACCTTGTTATGTGTAACCTCATTCATAGATAGCTACTCTGTTGGACCAATGAGATTGACAACAGCACTGGCTCTTATTTGCAGGAATCCGCGCACAAATTATTTAATGATGCATATGTTCTGAGGATCCATGAGCATATTCTGCGGGCAACATCGACTTTTTTGTTGCTGTACACACTCCAGCTAAGGTTGCTGTCGACATGACAGAAAATGTCAGACAGACAGCTCAGTTATTCCTCTCCATTTTTTTTTTGTAAATTCTTAAACATATCTCCTTCTGTATATATATATATATATATATATTACCACACAAACATGATTTTTATTGAATTTAAAATATTTCTTGAAGTCCCTTTCTTGAATACTTTCTTGTAAACTGTTTTTAACATTTTCTTATCATTATCAAAAACTGTATAACTGTATTTTGATACTTTTGTGATAACCATTTTTTAACACAATAAAGCTTATACAAAGCTTTACATTTTACTTTTGACAATCTTTTCTAAAAAAGTGAAACTGGTCAAGTCAATAAACATCTCTAAAAGACCTTTGCATTTTCAAATCTTCTGTCATATATATATTTATATATAATTCCCTTTAGCATAAGAGATATTTTTTCTCCACGGTAACTGCAGTGAATTTAGGCGTTAAATATGTCACAAACATATTTTCACTTAGCCTAATGGTCATTTATTCATCATCGCTTCTTAATCGGTGATGTTGCTATTTTGATTCCGACCAGGCGGTCCTCAAGTGTTTCTCAGTTACAGATGTTGTTGAATCCGTCTGTGATTATCTCCTTCCAGTATTTCTTATTGAGGACAGCTAAAGAACCAGAAATGCACCTGGGAATCCGCTAGAGGAAAGCAGTGGCCAGATATGTTGCTATTTTTTACACGTTTTACTGTAAGGGAGAATTGCTTTCGCCACAGTAGCTGCAGAGGATTTGCTGTTTAAATAAACCTAAAGTTCATATATATATATATGTGTGTGTGTGTGTGTTCGTGTGTATAATATATATATATATGCTTATATATGTATATGCTTAGGCAATATATATATATATGTATGTATGCATGTATGCATGTATGTATGTATGTATAATATATATATAGTTGAAATTTACAGAAAAATAAAAGACGAAGACAGGTGTATAAACAACAAGCAGGTGTAATAGTTTGACGCTCGGGAAGGTGAGAAAGTCTTTTACGTTTCGAGCCTACGCTCTTCAACAGAAAGGAACGCGAGGAAATAAGCAGATAGAGAATATACGTGCATGCATACATGCGTACATAAATATATGTGCGCGTTTGTGTGTGAGTGTGTGTGTGCGTACCTGTGTGTGTGGAGATGTGTCGGTCTATGGCCCCCACCACCGTTTGGCAACCGGTGTTGGTGTGGTTACGTCCCCGTAACGTAATGACCGATAAAATAATACCTGGCTTAGAAATAAATACTGGAATCGATTCGCTCGCCTATAGTTCTTGAAGGTGGTGCCCCAGCATGGCCGCAGTCTAATGACTGAAACAAATAAAAGAAATAAAAGATGAAATATAAATATACAAAAATTTGAAATCAAAGAGGAAGCCACTACATGGAACATTGGCCTGCTAGAAATAGCAACAAAAACTTCCTCATATCACAATATTAAGACTTTTAAAAAAAGGAAAGAAAAAGAGCAAGCAATAAGGTCACATTATACTATGTAGTCCTAGATACACTGTGCATGAAAATATGTAATTGATGATCATAGCTGGAAATACTTCAATCATAGATCTCGTTTAAAGCCGTCCTGGGGTTAAATAGTAATAAAACTTACTATATTACATGTTATTGTTTAGTCCCGGACGAAAAGTGATCGGACAGACGACCCTACCGTGACCATCTCAACTTTAATTAAAGATAGAGTATGTCGATGAAATCCTTATTTGGTAGTCTATTCAACAAGACTGCATTGGTGGCGGAATGGAAGCGCTGAAGAGGGAGTTCGCTGTTATTTCTAGCATACAAAACGAACACGTGCAGGCTTTCCCCACCAATGGCTCTAGTTAGCATCATCGTTGTTGTTGTTGGTGGTGGTGCTGGGGCCGGTGGTCGTCGTCGTGGTGATGAAAGTGGTGGTAGTGGTGGTCGTGGTGGTTTCTTTCTGGTGGTGGTGGTGGTGGTGGTTTGTGGTGGGCGTGGTAGTAGTGGTGGTAAGGACGTGGATCCGCAGCAGGGTCCAAGAATTCTGATAGTCGTGATGACGACTACGACGACGACAATAACGATCGCGGTCTTTGTGGTGGTGGTATGGGCTGTAGTGGGAGAGTGGTGTTGGCAGGGATAATGCCGGTGGTGGCGGGTTGTCGTTGTAGTAGCGGTGCCGATCAGGTTGATCGTAATGCTGATTCACACACACACACACACACATGCACACACACAAACATACACGTACACACACTCACGCACACACACAAGTACACAACTAAACACACACGGACAAACACATACACACGCACTCATACGTACACACGCACACACACACACACACACAAACATACACGCTCTCACAAACACACGCACACACACAGGCGTACACCCACATGTACACACACACACACACAAACACACACATGTACAAACACACACAGGCGTACACACACATGTACACACACACATGTACACACACAAACACACACTCGCACATGCATACAAACACACACACAGAAACACTCACGTACGCACACTTACGTACACACGCTCACGCACACACGCATACAAAGACACACACACGCTTTGTTGTCTGTAGTAGTAGAAATACGACCAAGTATTAATGAAGCTGGAGTTTTTTTTTTTACTACTACTACCACCACCACCACCACCACCACCACCACCACCACTACTA
>NC_068984.1:8939325-8942164 GCF_001194135.2 Octopus bimaculoides
CGGACATATGTATGTATATATGTATATGTATAGATATACCATTATGTCGGTGTTGTTCTTTCTATCCCAAGTCAACCTTGTGATAAAAAAAAGGCGGTCAGTCAGTGACCATCCCGTCTGAGATATACACTTCATTATCCTACATGGTCCATCGTATATATATATTTTTTCTTTTTGAACACTTGAGTGCGTGAAATGAGAGGGTTTTCATTGCTCTTTCTAGCATCTCCACAAACCGTACCGCGCACGGCTCTCTAATTGTGTGTGCGTGTCTGCATCTGTGTGTGTGTGTGTGTTTGTGTGTTTACATCCATGTACAACTATAAGTTATAGGAACCAAGAAACTGGATCGAGAGGAAAACTCTCAGTAATAATTCCATATCCAAAGGCACCACTGGAGCCACCCCACCACCATTACCATCAATAACGATTATTATTATTATTATTGTTACTATTATTATTATTATTATCATTATTACTATTATTTTTATTATTATTACTACTACTATTATTATAATTATCATTATTACTATTATTATTATTATTATTATTATTATTATTATTATTATTATTATCATCATTATCCATTATCATTATCACTATTATTCATGATTATTATCATTATTATTATTATTATTATTATTATTATTATTATTATTATTATTAATACTACTACTAATAATAATAATAAGCGAAGCCGACTTTGTCGTTACCGACGCCAACGCCACATGCCTATCTTCATCACCATAAGCACCACCACTACCACCGCCGCCGCTGCCACCGCCGCCACCACCATCCCCACTACCGCCACCACCACCACCACCATCGCTGTGAGCATCAGCATCAGCATCAACATCAACATCAACACCAACATCAAACGCATCGGCTTCTACTCGGCCACCATCACCATCGTTACAACAATCATCTTCCACTCCGTTCACACAAGATTATGTGATACATACACACATACATACGTACACACATACATACATGTGTGTGTGTGTGTGTGTGTGTGTGTGTATAGATAGATAGAGAGAGAGAGAGAGAAAAGGAGAGAGAGATATAGTTATAGATATATGTCATCGTTATTACCGACTTCATCATCTTCATCATCAATGCCGTTGTCATAGCTATGAATATCGCCTCCATACACACACACACACACACACATACACACATGCATACGTGCACATGCTAACATGCAAAATATGGGTAATATCTCTTGCTATTAGTAAGGAGGAAACACACACACACACACACACACACACACACACACACACACACACACACAAACACCTGTTTATAGTCATGTAAAAGCTCAATCAGACATACACACGTATACACATGTAGACATCTACACACATTCATGTGTAGGCAAGTACAGACACATACAGGAAAGCACAGTTGTACACGAACTCTTTCATATACACAAGAGATATATACAAACATCTATACACATATATATATATATGTGTGTGTGTGTGTGTGTATACTCTTCACTCTTTTACTTGTTTCAGTTATTTGACTGCGGCCATGCTGGAGCACCACTTTTAGTCGAGCAAATCGACCCCAGGACTTATTCGTTGGAAGCCTAGTACTTCTTCTATCGCTCTCTTTTGCCGAATCGCTAAGTCACATGAACGTAAACACACCAGCATCGGTTGTCAAGCGATGTTGGGAGGACATGTACAGACACACAAACATATATATATATATATATATATATACACATATACGACGGGCTTCTTTCTGTTTCCGTCTACCAAATCCACTCACAAGGCTTTGGTCGGCCCGAGGCTATAGTAGAGGACACTTGCCCAAGGTGCCATGAAGTGGGAATGAACCCGGAACTAAGTGGCTGGTAAGCAAGCTACTTACCACATAGTCACACCTGCGCCTAAATGGTTATATATATATATATATATATATATATATATATATATATAACTGTGCACATATGCATATACACATGCATATACACAGCCTGTACCCGTATGGAGCCATCTACACACTAGCACACACTCATGTCTATACACAAGCACAAGTACCCGTATGGTGAAAATATACATATACATACATGCAGGCACAAACACGTATACATCCGTTAGAGCCAAGTACACTGACATACATTCGCAACACACACACAAACACACAAGCAAGTATATGCACACATATGTACGCACACCCAGACAAAAACACCCGTGTATATCCGTACACACATATTCATACACACATCCGTAAACACATACATTGGTGTACGACGAGTTACATACAGACCTCTGGCAAACGCGGCAAACAGACAGTTAAAGTTACACACACACATCGTTGTACAATCAAAACACGCGCACATATGTACACAAATGCAAACGCATAGACACAAACATGTAAACACATAACAATAGACGCGCGTATACACGCACACACTTTAATAAATGTTGAGACGGTTGGTCCTTAACTAAACAGTCGAACGTTATGCTTCTCTCTGTTTTATTGACTACAATACTTTCCCCCAGCTCACAGCCTCCATATCGATGGTCGTTAAAGAAGTCATAGTCAAAAAACACAAACATATCTACAAGCAATATATATATTTATATATATATATATAGATTGATCGATAGATAGATAGATAGATACATAGATAGATAGATAGATAGATAGATAGATAGATAGATAGATAGATAGATAGATAGATAGATAGATATACAATTAATAATTAAGGGTACTATTAATTGATAATTTTTACCTTTAGGGGTGGTTTTTTACGCATGCTAAACCACTGATATTATTGTAAATAATGATATCTTCATACATATATATATATATATATATATATATA
>NC_068984.1:8942762-8945428 GCF_001194135.2 Octopus bimaculoides
CTCCTCCTCCTCCTCCTCCTCCTCCTCTCTTACGCTCCACAACAGACAAACACCTCCCTTTAGATTCTCCTCCTCTCTCTCTCTCTCTCACTCTCTCACTCTCTCTATCTCTTTTCTCGCTTTCTCACTGTTTTCCGTCTCTCTCTCTCTCTTTTCTCTCCGTCTCTCCGTCTCTCCGTCTCTCTGTCTCTGTCTCTGTCTCTCTCTCTCTCTCTCTCTCTCTCTCTCTCTCTCTCTCTCTCTCTCTGCGTAACCATTTGCCAGCGGTCTATCTCACTCATGAGAACATGTTAGCTAGCGTGAAGCACATGGCCTGTTATGTACCCTCACAGTTTTTAAGGAACCAAGCGCTCATACCGAGAAGGGCCAAACGGCTGATACTCTAATAATTTGCTTACTACAAACAATAACCGAAGCAACAAGTCAAACAAAACAAAAACAAAAAACAAAAGAAAAAAAACAAAAAACAAAAAGCGAAAAATATCCACACAAACATACAAAAAAAAAAGAATGCAACAAAAGTAACCCCTAAAAAAAATCAAATGAAAACAAACCAAAACGAAATTTAAATCCGAAGGAAAAAAGGAAAAAATTATACATCACGTTGATTGAAGCTATATACTTCAGTTTTGTTTTTATATACATATTTATATATACATACATATATACACATAACTGCATATGCTTAATCAAACATAAATACTAACTTACATACATTCATATACACGGAAATTAGGTATATATAAAAAAAAAACATACATACATACAAATAGTCGTACATACATACAAACAACCATATATACATACATACACATTTGTATATACATATATGTATATATATAAGAACAACGGTAAGAATTGCAAACGTGGAATTGGAGCTGGATTCCGGTAAGGCTGGAGGGTCATACTTGGAAAGGTAGGTGTATTATTTCGTGAAGGGGACACCAAAAAAGAAAAAAAACAATAAATAAATAACTAAATAAATAAAGGGATGGGAAGAAAAAGTGGGTAGAGTTCCGGGTAAAGAAAGTGAAAATGAAACAAAACAGGGCGAAACGATACATACATATATATATATATATATATATATATACGGGTATTGGGATTTTCAATTTTTATTATTATTATTATTATTATTATTATTATTACTATTATTATTATTATTATCATTGTTATTATCATTGGTGTTCTTAATGTTGTTCATATCATGGTTGTGGTTCCATAAAAACACCTGTTGTATGTGTGTGTATATATATATATATACATATATATATATGTGTGTTCTGTAATAGTGTGTCATGTGAGTGCGTGCGTTTCTGATTGTCTATGCATCTGTGTGTGTGTGTGTGTGTGTGTGTGTGTGTGTGTGTGTGTGTGTGTGTAGGTGTTTTTGTTTCGTCTCTAACGAGTTATATGCTGTAATTACACCTACTTCCGTATTATGATCTGAAGATTTTACCGGTGGATGAGTATACTGCATATTCACAACAACACACGTACACACATACAGATTACATACATACATACCTACATACACACATACATACAGATACACACATACATACATACATACATACATACATACAAATAGATATACATACATACATGTAGATATACATATATACATACCTAAACAGAGATACATACATATTGTTTTAGTGGTTTCAGTCGTAAGACTAAGGTCAGGCTGGAGCACCATCATAGATATATATACATACACGTATATACATATATATATAAAATATAGACATACAAGTCTGTGTGCGTGTGTATATATATATATATATATATATATATATATATATATATATATATATATACGCGCATATATATATACTCATATATAAATGGATGTGTATACATATATGTATATATATATATATATGTATGTATGTATATTATTAAACATATGTATAAGCGAATATTTGTGGTCGTGTATATTTGTATGTATACATATTTATGAATATATATATGCGTGTGTATATATTTCTAAACATACATGTGTGTGTATATATGTACTACACACGCAACAGCTTCCAAACCACATGATGTGTGTGCGTGTGCATGCGTGCATTCGTTCGTGCGTTCGTGTGTGCGTGTGTATGTGTGTGTGTGTGTGTGTGTGTGTGTGTGTGTGTGTGTGTGTGTGTGTGTGTGTTTAGTAATCTCAGCTTATTTATCAGTGTTTCTTGTTCAGCGTGTTCGAATGTTCTTTAGTGTTTGAAACTGAGACGAATTACCTTTCCCACCCACTCCCCGTCCTTTAGTTTATCCGTATGGAAGATTATCGGGGAAAGAAGAGACAAAAGAACACAAGGATAACAACAACAACAAAAAATAAATAAAAACACAGCGAAAAATACGATAACCTCATTTCGAATCCATCAACAATAAGTTTGTATCGATACCCACACGAATATCGATGAATCTACGAGCGAATAACTATATTGCATTTTATACACACATCTCTCCATTCACAACAACCACATATCTATCTATCTATCTATCTATATATATATATATTTATATAAAGGGCATTATTATTTTTCTATAATAATGCCCTTTATATAAATATAAATATAAATATAAACGAATAATTATATTCTTGGGAATAGAAATTTCCCTAATGAATTTTTTTACACACTTTTTGAATTTATTTTTATATA
>NC_068984.1:8945894-8947017 GCF_001194135.2 Octopus bimaculoides
TTGTGTAACTAAACATCTCGTGGTTGCTGTTGTTGTTGTTGTTGGTGTGGTGGTTCTGGTTGTCGTCGGTCATCTTCGTCGTCCACGTAGTCACCATCATCATCATCATCATCATTACCATCATCATTATCATCATCACCATCACCATTATCATCATCATCATCGTCATCATCGTCATTGTCATCATCATCACCGTCGTTGTCATCGTTGCTGCCGTCATCATCATCATCATCAACAGTAGCATAACTAACACCATCATCATCATCATCACCATCATCATCATCATCACTATCATTGCAATAGCCGATAGCCTTTACGAATGCTATTGTTGTCTTTATCGTCGTTGCCTCCTACCCCACCCCCTCCACCTCATCGTTATCGTAATAATAATTCTTTCCAATTTCGGTGCAAAGCCATCCATTTTGAGGGGAGGGGCAAGCCGATTACATAGACCCTGTTCTTGGCTGTTAGTTTACTAGTCAATAACAACAGTAACAAAGACGACGACATATACATACATGCGATGATGATGATGATGATGATGATGATGATGATGATGATGATGATGGTGGTTTCTATTATTATCCACAGGGGGTATAAAAGAGGGGCTGATCACACAAGTTCAGGCAACAATTTGTATTGGGATTTCCTTAAAGGATGGTGCTGGAAAGAAACGGAAAAGCTGGAGAAATGCGATAAAGCATTTCAGGGGTACAAAGTATGTGATAACATGAATGATGTGGTCCCTTCTCCCCCCCCCCTTCCGATATGGGAGAAACTTCAACTGAGTCTAAGCAAGAAGCCCTAAAGATCCAGGATTATTCTGATTTCCCCCCTCCGGCCCGCCCCCAAAAGGCACGAGTTATTATCCCAACTGTTTTTGTCACATCGTCACCGTCGCCATGATGATCAACAATTTCTTCATCCACACTAACATCGTTGTTTTCATAGGCGCCACCTCTATCGTCTTCACCGCCGTCGCCATCATCATTGCACCGCCACCACCACCTCCACCACTACCACCGCCACCATTAACGTCACAATCATCTTCATCATCGTCATATTTATATATATATATGGATGCATGTGTAAATATAATAGTGTATACATATATATATATATA
>NC_068984.1:8949133-8950077 GCF_001194135.2 Octopus bimaculoides
GGGGGGGGGGGAGTTCATATTTGTGATGGGTGTTTGCATGGATGAAAAGCTAAATCTTTCTGATGTTTAACTCTTTCTGTCGTTGCATCACGTTCATGGATCTATCTATTAATCTGTCTGACAGTCTGCCGCCTGTCTGTTGTCTAGCTGTCTCTCACCTTGTCTGTCTGTCTTTCTGTCTCTCTCCTACTCTCTCTCTATCTATCAAGCTACCTAGCTATTGATCTTTGTCCCATCTTCGTTGAGCCCTGTGTGGCTAATAAAAGAAATGTATTGATCTACCTATCGATCTATCTATCTGATTGCTTGTGTCGGTTCATCCGTCTGTCTGTTTGTCTATCTATCTATCTATCTATCTATCTATCTATCTATCTATCTATCTATCTACCTTTTATCTGTCTATGTATATGTACATCTATATATGTATATATATATATATATTTATATGACTTTATGTATGTGTATATATTTTTATGCCTACATATCTCTTTATCTATCTATCTATCATAAATGTGCATATATATACAGAGAAACAGAACATGAGAGAGAACTTGAGAGAGAGAAATAGAAAAATGGAGAGAAATAGAGAGAGAGAGGGAGAGAAAGAAACTTTTAAAAAGCGCCTTTACAACAATTTTAGATAGTCACAATAGTTAAAGAAAGGTTTTCTTAAATTAAAAAACATTAAATATATTAAATATATAAAACAGAATTTAAAAAAATAACAAAATGGCACAAATAAACCCACTTCTATGTAGGTGTAGACGTATGGATGGATGGATGGATGGATTGACAGTCACAAACGCGCGCATTTTGGCTTATCCTATACAGGCGGTGTAGAGTGTGTGCTTACACATGTTTCTGTATGTATCTGCCAGTGTGTGTGAGTGTGTGTGTGTGTGTGTGTGTGTGTGTGTGTGTGTGTGTGTGTGTGTGTGTGTGTG
>NC_068984.1:8950854-8951865 GCF_001194135.2 Octopus bimaculoides
TATATATATATATACATATATATATATACATACATATATACTGTCAATCCCTATATATTTATGATTATAAATGTTTTTTACCGAAAAAGGTTTTTTCATACTGAGCTACCCGGCAAAATTGTTAATTATTAATTTTATTACTAATTGACGATTCCCTGCCCTGCATATCTATACTATATATATATATATATATATATACATATATATCTTTATATCCTTTATCTTCCATCTTTTAGTAGTTTCAGTAATTAGACCGCAGCCATAATGGGGCACCGCCTTGCGGAATTTTTAGTGGAACCATTCAACCCCAACATTTAATTGTCTTATTTCTGCTTTTTTACTCTTTTTTTTCTTTTTTTAAGCTTCGTACTTATTCTACCGATATCTTTTGCCGAACCGCTAGATAACGGCGGCGCAAACACACCAACACCGGTTGTTAATCAGTGGTGAGAACAGACACAAACAGACACACACACACATACACACACACACACATATATATGAATATGCGACGGGCTTCTTTCAGTTTCTATCTGCCAAAACCATTCACAAGGCTTTGGTCGGTTCGCGATTATAATAGAACGCACTAGCCAAGTGTCCCACGCAGTAGGACTGAACCTGGAACCATGTCGTTGGGAAGTCAACACGTTACCACACAGCCACACCTAAGATAAGACCAATTAAATATAGAAATGAAGAATTACTCGATACGATTTGTAGAGTTATTTCTGATAAAGCGTCTTCGTATTTAGATTGAAAGATTCTTGATGTAACCTCGTGTTTTGAAGCATGCTTCCTTGTAACTTGGGACGGTCATTATGACAATGATACGCGTGTTTATTATTGGCACAATGACCCTCCCGAGATGCAAAAAAATATCAAAACATTTACAAGAAGTGATTTCAATGGGACTTGGAAGTTATGGCCTACTAGCTTTCCTGATATTATATACATATCTATAAATAAATAAATAAATAAATAAATATGTGTTTGTGCGTATGTATATGTATA
>NC_068984.1:8952576-8955076 GCF_001194135.2 Octopus bimaculoides
TATATATATTTATACGTCTAGATATGCAACTATATGCATGAGAATACATTCATAAAGCAAAACATACAAATCTGTACATATACATACATAGAAACAAAAATATCCTGTTGTTGATGTTGAGATTCCAATGAAGGAGCCTTGGATCTAGGTTAGAAACCGGCTCTTTCTAAATTGGCAAGAAATCTTGAAATAAAACTGAAAAATATCATACATGCATACATACATATACATGGTTATATGTATACTCGTATATTTTGTCATATATATATATACATATGCTTGTAAGTAGATAGGTACTGTGGTGTAATTACAGTGTGTTCTAACTGGATCCCCCTTTCCATTTGCCGCCTCTCCTTTCCGGACCCCAAAACTTAGACAGGCTTATACAGCAGACCCAAATCAGCCGCCCTCAAAGAAGCATCATCCGAGGCGGACCGACCCTTCGCCTTCCTAGCTACGCTGCTTATAATTAGGTAGGAGGCATAAATAACACATTTGCATTGCATATAGTCGCAACCCACTTTTGTAGAATTGTTAGAACTTCGCATCCTCTGACTATTACTCCATAGGGATAGAGAACGTTAGAAGAAAGACACACAAGCGCATAGGGATATATAGAGAATACAGGAGAGATGCACAGATAGGCATATATAGAATATAGAGCAGGACATAGACATCATTCATTCACTCGATCCTCATTGTGCCTTGTGGCACTCGAGGCAGTAGCAAGATCATTACATCTTCCAGCACTGAAAGCGTCCCTGAAAACTTATTTTATCGATAACCTTCTGCTTTTAAGATCTTTTGTTATTGTTCTGTACAAAGTTTCCTTCGGTTGGCCACGTTTTCTTTTACCTTGTGGAACCCATTGTAAAACCATCCTGACAATTGTGTTCGGTTTACAGCGACAAAATCGACCCAGCCATTTCCATCTCCTTACTTCAATAGTTTCTCTTATTGGTTTCACAAGCTATAGAAACCATGATATAGACATTTTTTTATGCGCCCTTTTAAAACCTAGCCAGGCTCAGTTTTTATGGCGTATGTGTTCCCCCCCCCAGCCAGTCCATCGCAGCGTTACTCAAGAAACGGGAAGAAAGAGTGAGAGAAAGTTGGGGCCAAAGAGTACAACAAGGGTCGCCACCACCCCACTGCCGGAGCCTCGTGGAGCTATAGGTATTTTCGCACAATAAATACACACAACGCCCGGTCTGGGAATCGAAACCGCGATCCTACAACCGCGAGTCCGCTGCCCTAACCACTGGTCCATTGCGCCTCCACACTATAGACATACATAGGAATTTAGAGTACAGAGCGGGTAGACACACGTATACTTATATAGAACATTAACAGACTCATAGATAGATATACAGAGTACGGGAGAGATACACACATATACACGTATGGAATTCAGAGCTGACGGATATAAACGCATATACAAAACGTAAAGGAGACACATGCATACGCATATCAATACGGAATAGATATATATACCCACATATAGAATACCGAACAACACACACACATATCTACACAGCATATAGGAGAGGCATAATAACTCGGAGTGGGCGCTTATATGCACATATGGACATACATGCACACTTGCACACATTTATATGTACTTACGAATGATCCACCGGAAGGTGCGTGGTCGATGGTGGTGCTAAAAATAGCGATCAAATCTACCTCAGATCACCCCTTATCATCTCTCGAGAAAAAAAAAAGAGCCGTGGCTTGTTGAATAATGTAGTCTTGTATATTAAATAGATGGAACTGACACGGTTGAAACGTCTTTAACTGTATGTCTCCTCTCTCAGAGTTGACTTGTGGTCAAAAAGCAACAAAAACAACAACAGCAACTACAATAACAACCTCATCTTCACTTTAGTTCTTGGTGAATCAGTTGATACAGTAGCGACGCCTGTAAGGATTTAGTCCACTTGCTTTCAACTAGTTTTTACCAATGGACCACTTTGATTCCTGTTATTCTATGAACCCTCATAATCATTCAGTGTTTTAAAAAAATCCTATTATATCTTTATAATTAAATACAGTAGAACTTCACTGTACGAGTAATTTTCTGTACGAACCGAGACTCGTACGAATTTTTGACTTGAATTACGATCAGAAATCCGCAGTACGAGCACACAAATCGTCCCATCTTTAAGGTAATTCAGTTAATAAAACCCGTTTACATATTCCTTTTGCATTCTCTTTTTTCATAATTGTCATTTCATTTGCAACTACACCTTTTCTGTTTTAAAACCCATAAAATATTTTTTTTTGTGTAGTTGTGGGAGCAGGAACGGATTAATTATATTTTAGTTAAATTCAATGGGGAAAATTGATTTATAAAACGAGTAAATCGTAAGACGAGCTCGGTCATGGAACGAATTAAACTCGTACTACGAGGTATCACTGTATTATTAGGAATTGTATTAAAAATTATTAAAATACTTTGTGTGTTATGGAAGTATAACCAGCTTATTGCTCACAAACT
>NC_068984.1:8958312-8959708 GCF_001194135.2 Octopus bimaculoides
TATATATATATGGATATATGCACGTATACATATATAGTTGTATAGTATTAGCAGCAGTAGAAACGGAAATGTCCAATACACTGTATCTGGCTTGTGTTCTGAGTTTATTTCTGATTAGGTGGACTTAGCCATTACTTTTCCATTGTTCGTGCCATTAAGTAACTGGTGTTGTTGTGTTTATTGTTGTTTAGCTCTCCACCCTACTCCACTCCCAACCACCCTCCATTCCAACCTATCTCCGTTCGCATTGACTCATAAACAAAAGTGTCCTCACCACCACAATTTTTATCTCGGCATAATCCATCTAGGATTACATTCTACCATGTGTCATTCTTATTTGTATTCATTACAAGAAAGCTATTTGAGGATTACCTAACTGCTATTTCTAGTAAATCATTCGACCACGCAGAAGGCCCCAACTTGGCTTGTTGTCGTTAAAACTTTTGTTACCATATTTCTGTTCAAATATGTTAACTTTCTTTCAATTAATTTCTAAATTAATAAAGAATTTAATGAAATAAATTGATCGTTATTAAGTACGTGTTTAAGGCGGAGAGCTGGCAGAATCGTTAGCTCGCCGGACAATATGCTGAGCGGCATTTCGCCCGTCGTTACGTTCAGAGTTCAAGTTCTGCCGATGTCGACTTTGCCTCTCATCCTTTCGGGTCCGATAAATTTAGTACCAGTTAATCACTGTGTGTGTCGGCACTCCGTCGCTTACGACGTCGAGGGTTCCAGTTGATCCGATCAACGGAACAGCCAGCTCATGAAATTAATGTGCAAGTGGCTGAGCACTCCACAGACACATGTACCCTTAACGTAGATCTCAGGGAGATTCAGCGTGACACAGAGTGTGACAAGGCTGGCCCCTTTGAAATACAGGTACAACAGAAACAGGAAGAAAGAGTGAGAGGAAGTTATGGTAAAAGAGTTACAGCACCCCCTGCCGGAGCCTCGTGGAGCTTTAAGTGTTTTCGCTCAATAAACATTCGGAACGCCCGGTCTGGGAATCGAAACCGCGATTCTACGAATGCGAATATAAGCGTATTATCTTAGTGAAAGGTGATAGAATGTGGGGTAAGCTGATAGAACGTAGCAACGCCGGACAAAATACCCAGCGGCTATCTCCTAGTTCTTTACGTTCAGAGTTCAAATCCCGCCGAGGTTGATGTTGCCTTCCATCCTTTCGAAAACGATAAAATAAGTACCAGTAGTCTTTTACTTGTTTCAATCATTTAACTGCAGCCATGCTGGAGCATCGCTTTTAGTCGAAAGCCTAGTACTTACTCTATCGTGACACACCAGCATCGGTTGCCAAGCGATAGTGGTGGGGACAAACACAGAAACACAAGCATACACACACACACACACACACACACACACACGTATATATATA
>NC_068984.1:8960033-8961144 GCF_001194135.2 Octopus bimaculoides
ATATATATATATATATATATATATATATACGATGGGCTTCTTTCAGTTTCTGTCTGCCAAATCCACTCACAAGGCTTTGGTTGGCCCGAGTCTATAGTAGAAGACATCTACCCAATATACCACACAGTTGGACTGAACGCGGAACGATGTGGTTGGGAAGCAAGCTTCTTACCACACATCTTCTCTGTGAAATTGATGATATCGACTCGCCTCATCCTTTCAAAGGTTACTGACTTTGTGCCAAATTTAGAAATAATTATTTGAAGAAAAGGAAAAAAAAATGTCGGTGAGCTTGCAAAATCGTAACAGCGTTGGGTTTTCTTCGAGTTTAAAATCTCGCCGCGGTCAACTTTGGTTTCATTCTTCCGGGATCAATAAAATAAAGTGCCACCTCAGTACTGAGATCCATATATTCGATTAAGCCAATTCCCTTAAAATTGCTGGCGATGTGTCAAAATCTAGAAGAATTATTTAAATTAATAAAGGCAGCGAACCGGCACAATTATTCAGAGTGGGGAAGAACATGCCATGGTTTTTTTTAAATCTTTTTCTTTATTCTTTTTTCTTACATTGTAAGTTCAAACTCTGCAGAGCACCAATGAACTACTAGGGTCAATGTATTGGCTAACCCGACCCGTCTAAAACTATTGGTTTTGTGTCAAACTTTGAAAAAGTTGATATAAATAGAAAACAAAGTCTTTGTTATTAGAAAATCGAATTTTATTACACAATAAAAACAATGTTTCATTAAGAAAACTGACTAATTGGAGTAATAAAGCAATAACTGAAAGTCCAGTGATGAAAAGTTAGGCCCGAGGTCACTTATACATAATTGAGGAGGGCCTGGTCAATTATTCAGGACGTTATTTCTGTGGTGTTGTTACTATTTTACTTGTTTCAGTCATTTGGCTGCGGCCAAGCTGGAGCACCGCCTTTAGTCGAACAAATCGACCACAGGACTTATTCTTTGTAAGCCTAGTACTTATTCTATCGGTCTGTTTTGCCGAACCGCTAAGATACGGGGATGTAAACACACCAGCATCGGTTGTCAAGCGATGCTGGGGGAACAAACGCAGACACACAAACATACACACACACACACACACACACA
>NC_068984.1:8961923-8963514 GCF_001194135.2 Octopus bimaculoides
TATATATATATATATATATATATGCGAAGGGTTTAGTCGAATAAACAGATCCCAGTGCTTTTTTTAAAGCCCGGTAATATTCTATCGATGCCTTCGTGAAACTGCTAAGTTACGGTGACATAAAGGAACCAACACTGGTTATCAACACACACACACGCATACACACATATTTGTATGCGACAGGTTTCTTTTAGTTTTCTTCTACTAAGGCCATTTACAAGGCTATGGTCGGTCCGGAGCTATAATAGAAGACACTTGTCCAATGTGTCACGCATTGGGATTGAACCCGGAACCATGTAGTCGGGAAGACTTCGTAACACGTAGCTACACCGGCGCCTATCTTTATTATTTTGTCGTATTAATACAAGTTGCTGGTGCACCGGGGACACTGCCTTTTTATCTATCCTTCTATCTATCCATTTTGAAAGTGTCTGGTGGATGCGGGCGTGCATTCGTGTGTGTGTATGTATTCGTGCGTGCATGCATGTGTGTGTTTGTGTAAGGGGGTCGGCACCCTGTATGTGTGTGCGTTGGGAGGTCGGGACCCTTCATGAGTGTAGTTACCCTTTAATAAATATACAGTTTCTAGTTGTATATCGATATGGACAGAGTGACAGAACAATTAAAAATAAATAAATAAAGAGGACTAACTCTGGTAAGAAATGGCAGTTAACAGTTTTGAAATATGGATGGTGCGACGGGACACTATATCATTGAAACTTCACTATTGAATACAGGCATGGCTCGCATGACAGGACACCATAAAAGACGAACTTCGCTGCTTTACAACCGTAGTGCTACTGTAAATAATAATTAAATATGGATGGTGCAACGGGACACCATACCGTTGTAGTGTTACTATTGTATGCAGACATGGCTAAGGTGACGGGACCTTATGTAGATGTAGTGTTCCCACTGTTGTTTCGTAGAATCATATCTAAACTATGGAGGTGGTGAAGGGACACTACAGTAAAGGATGTTTCTGCTATGAAATGGTAATGTTAATGTTAGCAGTGTTTAAATATGGATGGCGCGACGGGACACTATACGAGTGTAGTTTCGCTATTATGCGACGATAGTTATACAAGCTACATAGAGATAAAAGGGTGATAGGATATTATTTCAATGTAGCTCCGTTTGGCGGCGGGAAAAATGATAACGTTAGCTGAGAGTAAATACGGATGGTGAGACGGGACACTTTATAAATACAGTTACTCAACCGTACGAGGTTAGTATTACAACTAAGTGTGCACATAGGCTTACAAGGCGCTGCTTCCGCGTAGTTTCGCTGCTATTTAATGGTTGAATTAGGTATGGATGGTGCGAAGGGTCACTAAATTATAGACGTTCCCTTGGCAAATGCTTCGGTTAGCTGTGTTACAAGATCTAGTTGTTGCACTCGTTGCTCGTCTCTATGAGCGGGGTGCTTCGCAGAGAAATGGTGATGCTTAAGATGGTGCTGGTGTTGTTGTTGTTTGTGGTGTTGTTGCTGCTTGTGGTGGTGGTAGTGTTGGTGGTGGTGGTGGTGGTGGTGATGATGGTTTTGGTGGTGGCGGTGACGGTGGTGGTAGTGGTGGCGGTGGTGGTTGTG
>NC_068984.1:8963758-8966097 GCF_001194135.2 Octopus bimaculoides
GTGGTGGTGGTGGTGGTGGTGGTGGTGGTGGTGGTGAAGACGGTGGCGGCGGTGGTGGTTGTGGTGGTGGCGGCGGCATCTAATCCGATAATCGCATTGCGGTGCTAGATCACTGTTAATCTCCTGCTAATCTAAGCAGGTTGCGGAATAGACTTCCTCCTTTCAATCTCTCTGTCCCCTTTTACGTTCACAGCAGGTTATATATAACCTCGGCACTGCAAACTCATGAAATACTTCTCATATCTATAGCCCCTTGTCCCTCCCTCTGTCTAGAACATCCAACCATGACCCTCTCTGCTCTACCTACAGCGATATGTATTTAGTTGCTTGACATAAATGTTTTCATGAAGAGGACACAATGTCTCTGACAGGACGCGAACAACAGACCACAGGAATTGTTATTCCTTAATTGTCGTTGTTGTTTAGCCCCAGGTCAAGTCTGGTCGACCAGATTTATGATCAAAAGCATTCAAACTTTAACCGTTTATGTTATTTGCAGGAGCAGTGTGTCGCGAACTACACATTATCTAAGAATTTCGTTTCAAGATCGTAGATTGTTTGCAACTTCACTGCTATTTCTAGGAAACTGAGCGCTCACGTAAATGATTACCCGTTCACTGGCTTCTCTGATTAACTGTAAACAACTTAAATATCTATCATTCTATGTCCATTCGCGATATAAAGAATTTATCAATCGTTCTACGTCCATTCATTTTTATTTAAGTATAAATCATTCAATGTTTATTAGTTGCATAAACAACTTCGACAACCTTTCTACATTTATTCGCTATATGAATACTTTGATGTCGTCATTCTTGGTATATTCGCTATGGAAACAACTTAAATACTATGGAAACAACTTAAATACTATGGAAACAACTTAAATACTATGGAAACAACTTAAATACACGCTATTCTCCATTTATTCGCTATATAAATAGTTAAGCATTAGTCACTCCCTCCATATTTTCACTACATAAATAGTTAGTTATGAGTCACTCGACGCAGATTCGTTCTATAAATACGTACGTATTAGTCATTCTGAGAATATCTCGTGGTTCTCAACCATTTTTTCCCATGGAACCCGCTTTGGTTCCCCTTTTACTCTACGTGACCCCTCCCCCCGACCCCACGCCATAGCCATTCGATGCTTTAAAAAATCTGATTATATGTTTATACCATTCTATATTTTAGAGGTGAGGAATTCTGTACATCATTTACATTGGACGAATATGTTTCCTCATCTTGTTTGCTGTTACCACAACGTTTCGGCTGATATACCCCTCGGGGTATATTATTATTATTATTATTATTATTATTATTATTATTATTATTATTATTATTATTATTAATATTATTATTATTATTATCATCATCATCATCATTATTATTATTATTATTATTTATTCAAAACACTGCCTGGAATTGAACTTGCAATTTTGGGGTTAGTAGCTCGCGCTCTTAACCTTTGCGCTATATGCACGTGGGCATAATGATTAAGGGTGCGAGCTACTAACCCCAAGTTTGCGAGTTCAATTCCAGGCAGTGCCTTGAATCAATAATGACAATAATAATAATAATAATAATAATAATAATAATAATAATAATAATAACATCAGCAAAAAAATACCTTAGGGATGATAACCCAGGTTTGGGTTCAAAATTCTACCAGGACACCTGATGAAGGCTGGAGAGTACATCAACCGAAACGTTATGGTAGCAATAAACAAGATGAGAATACATATCCATCAAATGTAAATAATGTAAATAGTATATTTTTATAATTAAATACTATTAGGAAATATGACACCCCCCCCCCCGGGCCATATAGATCCCGGTTCAGAGTCACTGTGCTAGGTAAATACTTTGACATGAAACTGAACATATGACACGTGATACAAAGACATCCCCTTCAAGAGATATTTTGAAAACTCTATGTAAGCTACAACGTTCACATTCTCTTCTTTCCCTGACGACTAAATTTTCAAACTTACGCAAACTTATCTAATACTGTAGTAAAGATTGTTTGCCAACAAGACATGGCAGTCCTGGTTAGGACGAATATAATGACACAGATTGTATCGTATAGCCAGCTGGAGACGATGTCTCCTGGGGCTAAATTACAGCAACATTTGTCCTAAACCAGGACTGCCATGTTATGTTGGCAACAATCTTTACTCCAAAGTACTGTTGCTGAATATCTCACGTTGTGAGATTTAAAAATAGTAATTTTCTAATATCCAACATTGTTGCTTCAACCTAAATCAGTTGTGAAAGACATAACTTTTTTGAGTTAAAGCGTTCCAGCGGTGACTATCCAACAGGTTTTTTTTCCATAA
>NC_068984.1:8966107-8970842 GCF_001194135.2 Octopus bimaculoides
ATATATATGTTTGTGTGTGTGTGTGTGTGTGTGTGTGTGTGTGTGTGTGTGTGTTGTTTGAATTACTGTGTGTGAATAATTATTTCTCCTCTGTCAGCCGTCTTGCTAAAACTATCAGTTCGCCCATCCACTTCCCTCTCTTCCTCCTAATTTTATTCTTTCTCATCATTATCATCATGAACGTCATCATCAACTTCATCGTCATCATCGCCATAAGCGTCGTCATCGTCATCATCATCGTTATCATCATCACCATCATCATCATCATCATCATCATCGTCATTGTCATCACTGTTATTGTTGTCGTTATTTTCCTCACCATTAACATCATCATCATCATTATCATCGTCGCCGTCGTCGTCATCGTCGTCGCCGACATCATCATTATCGTTATCACCACCACAACCAGCTAGTCTCCGAAACTTATTGTCTGTAGGGCGATATTGAAAATCTACTATTCAAAACGAACTTAATACTAACGAGGGATGGGGGAGGAGTCTGTTTCCCATTGCGCTCTTCGGGCCCTTCAGGAACAGCTGATCATGACATTGCAAACTACCGAAACCCCACATCCTCTTAAAAAGTGTTACTAGTTGGTAGAGCAGGCTATACCTGTTGTAGCTGAAAATTGGTACCGCAGGGTACCCGTTTATAGCTACATGCTGTAGATTTGTTCATGCGATTTCTGTTGTGTAGCGTAGTTTTACACTCGTTAGGTTCATAGATTCAACGAATCTGATAATCCATTAACGAACACCAGCTTTCAAATGTGGTGGCTGTAATGTTTCGATGAGTTAGTTTCGTGTTCCAGTGGTCACTACCCTATTTGCATTACCCTTAGTCCCCCCACCCCCAACAAAAATAAAAATGGTATAAAGCTAATACCATGAATTTGTGTAAAAGTATCAACACTTGACGAAACTGATATTCTATGGGTTCGTTTACTTGGCACCCTATTGTGCACGGAAAATTACTTTGTGAATTCAGTATACGCAATTAAGACAATACTTAATTAAAATACCAATCAGTATATCATAGAATTGGGACGTATTTTCTTTCCCCCTTTCTGTCTCTGTCTGTCTGTCTGTCTGTCTCTCTCTCTCTCTCTCTCTCTCTCTCTCTCTCTCTCTCTCTCTCTCTCTCTCTCTCTCTCTATCTATCTATCTCTCTTAATACAAGTCCAGAAGAGATATCATCTCAGGACAAATACTGCAATAACTGGCCTATCGACTGTGCATGTACTTTAAGTATGATACATATATAGCTACTTTAAGTTTTTTTATAAGAAACATTGTGAAGCAGTGAGTATCAAGTCTAGCATCAGAGAGTTTATGACAACATCTATCTTTAAATGGCATGCCTCCTCCTTCTATTTTTTTTCTACGGCTACCATAAGGGCCTTTATTCCTCAGTGACAAGTGATCTCATTCCACCTCGATTGAGATACTCCAAATTCGCTCATCACTCTCCTTCTCATAATCAATGTTGCGTCCGACACGCCAGCCCTGCCACTCACCACTATCGACTTTTACTTTTTAATTGCTTCAGTCATTGAATTGAGGTTCTGCTGGGGACAACCACGAAGGATTTCAGTCGAGGAAATCGACCCCAGTACTCATATTTTAAAGTTCAATACTTATTCTATCAGTCCCTTTCTCCAAACTGCTATGTTCAGGAGACGTTAACAAGCCAACAACGATTCTCAAGCGGTGATGGGCTCAAATACAAATATAAAAGCGCGCACACACACACGAGTGGCTTCCTTCCCTTTCCGCCAGCCAAATCCAATCAGTGAGGTTTGATCGGGTCCGACGCTATAGAAGACACTTGCCCAAGGTGTCACACAATAGAACTGAACCCAAGACCATGTGGTTAAGAAGCAGATTTCGTACCACACAGCCACGCCAGCGCCTATTCTCTGAATCCCCGCCATAAAACCCCGGCCTTCAGGATCTCCCTCTCACTTGATATTATTCTTGCTGAATCAACATTTTAAATACTGCAGTAATGGTACCAACCTCACCAAACTCTTCAGAGCCGGTGTAAACCACTGATATTTCCCATCCATCAGAAAAGAGCCATCCCTAACACCCCCACTGCACCTAATCCACATGTGGCATGCATAAACATCACAACATCAAATTCCTTTTATACATGTAAAGATCATGAG
Source organism: Octopus bimaculoides (assembly GCF_001194135.2). Lineage (NCBI taxonomy): Eukaryota > Metazoa > Mollusca > Cephalopoda > Octopoda > Octopodidae > Octopus > Octopus bimaculoides. The sequence continues at coordinate 8,968,278 of NC_068984.1, forward strand.
AGTTCAGTTGGAAGATCAATTTATTTCTTAAATCGTATGAAAACTGTCAGCGAGTCTACTTCAACCCGCTTTCTAGCTTTGACACGTTAATTCATCTTTCTCAATGCATCTTGGTGTCTTTAAGAAATATAGAAACACCATCAGATCCTATGTTCCTGTTCGTGTTAATGTCAGAAACAATCACAGTGTTTTGATATAGTTGCAAGCGGTAAAGCTTCTAAAGCAATTGACTCCATTTAACACACACCAACTGCGTGTGATGATTTATCATGTTTATCATATTATTAGAAAGTGGACCGAGCATGATGGCTTGTGTGTATGTGTGTGCGCGCGTGGTTGTCTCTGTATTGACGGAAATTAGACCGTTAAAAGTTTCTCTGATAAAACCGACTTTCAAATCATCCAATTTACTATGTTCCATCAACATGACATTATACACGTGATGGCTTTCTAAAGCTAATGCTTCAGCCCTATCTACTGCAGCCTAATCTAATCCACTTCAACCTTATCCACTGCAGTCTAATTTGTCGCAGCTTTACCTACTGCAGCATTATCTCCTAAGACGTTTGCCACTGCAGCCTTATCTACTGCAGTCTTATCCACTGCAACTAAGGTGTATGTAGCTGCATAAAGAAGGACTGTACCCTATGCCAGCTAAAAGAAGGATTGTGACCTGTAGTTACTGGCCCAGAAGATTGACCACTGGCTAACGCATAATCCAGTATCTCTTCTCACACATTTCTAGATTTTCACTCCAGTGGGCATCATATTTTGAGAAGCCTGATCAGAGTCAATAGCCATCTGGACAACGGTTAACTTCGATTCATGGGTCACTTTTTGTCATTTCAAACGTTTTGTCTGCTTTTCAATTATTCGGTTCTACTCGAGGCACAAGACTCGTCTCTGCCAGCCCGCCACATTACTGGTTTTCAATTATTGATGTAAAAAAAGGATTACTCAATGTAACTGATGAGGTGGTATTTCTGCTCGACGCACCGATTGCACACACGGATCTATCTATCTATCTATCCATGCACATAGATAGATAGATAGATAGATAGATAGATAGATAGATAGATAGATAGATAGATAGATAGATAGATAGATATACAACGAGCTTCTTCCAGTTTCCGTCTACCAACTCCACTGACAAGGCTTTGGTCGGCGCTAGGCTATAGTAGACGTCACTCGCCCAAGGTGTCATGCAATGGGGGTGAACGGGGAACTATGTGGTTGGGAGGCAGGCTTCTTACCACCCAGCCACGCCTGCCTGCCTGCATGTATGTATGTATGTATGTATGTATGTATGTGTGTGCGTGTGTCTATGTATGTATGTATATGATCGCAACACACTCAAACTTACACATAGCGGGCTTCATGAGAGTTTCCGGACTACCAAATTCGGTCACAAAGATATTGTCAAAGCCTAGTCTGTAGCAGGAAACAGTTCAGGTGCTAAGCTATAAAATCGAACTTGGAACCACAAAATTACCAAACCAACTTCTGAACCGCGCTACGATTCCTGTTTTCCCCTACTTATATCTTTGGAACTAAAATAAATCGATATAAACATGAACTTTATACAACACGTTGCTCCAGGAAAATAACAGGTCTTCAAGTTATCAAACATAGGTTAACAACTGAAAGGACGCTAGCTTCTTGTTTTGGTTCTTCCTTGCAGACATTTCATGGAATTCTTCTGTTTAGTTGGATACTGTGTAGCTATGTGCTGCTTGTTCCGTAATAGTGGTTCATCTTTTTGTTTCGGAATTTCTATTACAGGAAATTCCTATTATATGCCGAGTTGAAGATTTTCACGGAATGTTGTTTTGAAGAACAGAAAAATTGCGCTTCTCTCTTTTTTTTTCTCTCTCCCTCACTCTCTCTCTCTCTCTCTCTCTCTCTCTCTCTCTCTCTCTCTCTCTCTCTCTCTCTCTTTCTCTCTCTTTCTCTCTCACTACTATACAACTACATGGCTAGAGGGAAATAGAGGTAAAGGGAGAAAGAGTGTAAGAACGAAAAGCGAAATGGAGGGAAAGAAAGCCAGAGAGATACGGCGATAGTTAGATAGATAGATAGAGAGAGAGAGAGAGAGAGAGAGAGAGAGAGAGAGAAAGCGTGAAATAGGTAGGTAAGTGGGTGGGTAGATAGATAGATATATATATATAGAGAGAGAGGGAGAGACAGACAGACAGACAGAAAAAGAGAGAGAGATAGGTAAACAGCTAAATAGATAGAAAGATAGAGAGAGAGAGAGAGAGAAAGATAGAGAGAGAGAGCGAGAGCGAGAGCGAGAGAGAGAGCGAGAGAGAGAGAGCGAGAGAGAGAGCGAAATAAATAGATAGATAGAAAGAGAGAGAAATAGAGGGGGAGAGAGCGAAATAAATAGATAGATAGAAAGAGAGAGAAATAGAGGGAGAGAGGGCAAAATAGATAGATAGAGAGAGAGATAAGTCAGTGAAAAGGTGATAAAAAAGAAAGAAATACAAATCTCGCATACGCGCACACGAATAAATATTTCCAGTTTGTATAAGTTTGTGTGTGTGTGTGTGTGTGTGTGTGTGT
>NC_068984.1:8970965-8973465 GCF_001194135.2 Octopus bimaculoides
GTGTGCATACGTGGATGTGGTTGTGTATGTGTTTTCACGTCCTGTGTATATGTAAGGCAGAGTGAAAGGGAGGCAGACAGCAGAATAATGAATTTGCACACACGTACGCGGCCACACGCGATGTCTGCATGCGTATGAATATATACCTGTGTGTGTGTGTGTGTGTGTGTGTGTGTGTGTGTGTGTGTGTGCGCGCGTGTATGTAAGTGGGTGTAGCTATTTATCTGTCTATGTAGCTATTTATCAACTTCCACGTTGGTCTGTTTGCTTCTGATTCCTCAGATTTAATCTTGTCTAATTTTTTTTTCGTCTTTCTTGTTCCTTGTTTATCTTTTACACTATGCTCTGTTTGTGTGCCTCTATATACACGAATGGTTCCTACACACACACACACACATACACGCACACACGCATATGTATATACATAAATATATATATAGATATATATATTTATACACATATATGTATATATACTCCTTTACTTGTTCCAGTCATTTGACTGCGGCCATATTGTAGCACCGCCTTTAGTCGAGAAAGTCGACACCAGGGCTCATTCTTTTGTCGACCCCGAAGAGACAGAAGATAAAACTAATCACGGCACTATTTCAACTTCGAACGTAAACAGCTGAAAGAAATACTTCTCAGCATATTGTCCGGCATGCTAGTGATCCGGTCGGATCATTTTTAAAACGGGGGCCACATTTTTCATTAACGAAGCACTTTGAAACTTGGAACACTGGTAGAATGTGTCATATAAAACATCTTTTTCTCTTAGTCTTCTTAAAAAAAAAAGAAATCCATAAGTTATTCCATGTTAAAGTTGTCGTATTTCTGTAATTTCAACCAATCACTGACGTCCATTCAGCCGATATACATTAAGTGCCGACTACATAAACAAACGATTCTGAAACAATTAACCCTAACCCTAACCCTAACCCTAACCGTAGGGTTAGGGTTAGGGTTATGGTTAGGGTTAGGGTTAGGGTTAAAGCAAATTTAAAATGAAAAAAGCAAATAAAACGAAGGTATGGAGATTAAATACGCTTTACATCGCTTAATCAGCCAAAGGAGTAAATGTAAACAACTGAATACTTGTCAGTTATTGGTTGAAATTATCGAAATAAGACAATGTTTTACATGAAATAAATTCGAATACAAAGATATTTTTCTGTTCTATAACACAAAATAGATAAGTATACGAAGTTTGAAAGTCTTTCCGTACCAAAAACACTACGTAAAACATTAATGAAAAATGTGGCCCCCGTTTTAAAATATATCCATCCGGTCAGCTCAACGCCTGACCTTTGTTTTGTAATATAGCTATAATTACAATGATACATCGCAGTACGAGTTTAGCTCGTTCGATAACCAAGGTCGTCTTACGATTTACTCGTTTTGCAAATCAATTTTCCCCATTGAAATTAACTAAAATATAACTAATCCGTTCCAGCCCCACAAAACCACTCAAAGATATTTTGTATGAGTTTTAAAGCAGAAAAGATGTAGTTACAAGTAAAATGACAATTATGAAAAAAAAAAAAAAAAAAAAAAAAAAAAAAAAGAATGCATAAGGAATATGTGAACTGGTTTCATTAACTGAATTGCTTTAAAGATGGGACGATTTGTGTGCTCGTACTGCGGATTTCTGCTCGTACATCAAGACAAAAAATCGCACGAGTCTCGGCTAGTAAAGCAAATTACTCGTATAATGGGGCACTCGTACAGCGAGGTTCTACTGTAATAGGTTATTAAGAGGAGTTGTAAATGTTTTATAGCAGTAATCGTCAACCATGTTTCACATGGCGCCTGGTACATGTGTGTGTGTGTGTGTGTGTGTGTGTGTGTGTGTGTGTGTGTGTGTGTGTGTGCGCGTGCGTGCGTGGGTGTATGTATGTATGTATGCATGTATGAATGTATGTATGGGTATTTACTGCAAGAAACCGCCAGGTTTCTTTCTCGAATGTTCTATAACGTTCAACCTACACAAGTTAACGTGTGGGAAACAAAATGAGGGAGTTTTGAAGAAAGCTTCTATAAAATTCGTTTTAAAACATCGAATGACTATGGAGGTCCACCAGAATGAAATAGTAATCAAAAGGGTCCATTGATTAAAAAAAAAAATGTTCGAGGAGTTCTGTTTCATAGGGTAGTTTTTGTCTGGTTTAAAAGAAGAAAAAAAAACCTGAAGCGGTCACGTCAATTGACGCGGATCCTGGTTCGTTAATTGGCTAATTGCAATAGGCTGTTGAGTAACAACCAATCACAGACGACGTTAAAGCAACCTATCAACTTCCGGGTTTTAGTTTTATGGATGACAGATTCCACGACGATTATCCATCATCATAGACATTTTTTTACATCCTCTTTCCCTCTCCCTCTCTCCATTTAAACCCTCTCTCTTTCTCTCTCCATGTCTCTGTATATACACACATATTCTTTTATCCTTTTTTCTTTCCCTTTTTTCTTTTATTCTTTTACTTGTTTTAGACATTTGATTGCG
>NC_068984.1:8975736-8978310 GCF_001194135.2 Octopus bimaculoides
TCTCTCTCTCTCTCTCTCTCTCTCTGTGTTGCTGCACTATGGAATCTTTATGTTTCTTATCTCAAAGCAAAGACAACATGGCGTCTTTTTAAGTCCTGATGAAATTTAATAATAACTCTGTTGTGATTCTGAAGTCTAAGATTATGGATTCATTTATAGTCGTTCGTGACAATTACATCCATTAATTCCTCCATTACCAAATTCCTGTAACTGTACTTTGAGCTATTATGATAAAAAATCAAAAAGAATAATATTATACTTTTAACGTGACAATATTTTATTTTATTTAACAAATTTGATATGAAGAAGAGTGGCAGCGCTCAAAACATCCCTAGGCGCGAAAGTACTGAGATAAGTGTGGCTTATGTTGACTTTAAACATATGTAAGCTGTTGTATATGTGTGCAGAGAAACGCTAAATGTGAAGTGTAGGATCTGATGTGTGAAACCGTAGGGGTAACAGGAGGAGAAAAGAAATATGTGTATCAGATAGAGACGAGAGAAGGAAGTCTGTAGTTAATGAAGCTTCGAAGGCTTTATTACAAAAGGAAAATATGGGAAAGCTGAAGTGCTGTTGAGTGAATGCTTGGTAACCAATGAGATGTTCTCCTTCTGGGATACGAACTTGGTGGTCGGTTTTTTATAGCAGTACAACTATCGGGTGGTTGTGACTTTACTCTAGAATGGATCTTGTGTCGGCTTTGTAAGAGGAGAGCAAGTACTAAGTGAAGAAAGGGATGGTGACCCTAAAGAGGTGGAGGGTCTAGCTTTGGAGAGGCTGTAGTTATATATATGACGTAGGCATCAGAAATTTAGAAGTGTATAATTTGAAGTGATTGTATTTGAAATGAATAATGTTGTTAAATAAAAAGAGTGTTTACTTTATATGTGTAGCAATTACAGTTTTGTACTACAGAGACCAGGCTATCATATGACAATCAGAAGATGTTTTAGAGCTCTTTGTATATAAAAGCAGTGCAAATCGAAAGCGAGATATTCAAATAGCACATGAATGACATCTATATAACAAGATGTGCCGTTTCGTAACTGATAACAAAACATAAATCGTTTATATGCAGGAGGGACAGGTTAGAAGACGTAGCGGATCGCTGAGTTATACTGATGTGCAAGACTGGCTGTGAAACAAACTCCTACTTAAACATCATCCCCTGATGTAGGAGATGATGTTTAATGCTTCCATCAAGTTTGAAATGCTGGAAGCTGCGGAGATTATTTGTGAGTGTGCGTTTGTGACAAAGGTTGTTCTTTTGAGGAAGGTCATACGACGTAAAAAATCTTTTTAATACTGGGATATATTCTATAGAAACAGGAGACTGAATGTTTTTTTTTTTTGTAACGACGGAGCTAACGGTGGGGCGCACAGTTTAAAGCTAATAAAAGAAACCTCATTATAAGAGTTTTTTTTATTATCCCTCTTCCTCCCGACTCCCCTTCTCTCTCTCTCTAAATACGAAAACGTTTTGCACCTCGTGACTATATGTATGGCAGTGAAAGTGGAGGGATATAGAGAAGATTTAGAAGCCTGTGTAGTACATGTAGCGTTGGTGTTGGAAATATAACAGACAGCAAATACGAATAAGTTAAACACGTAAGAGCTAAGGGAAATAACTCAAGTAGAACAATGCCAGGAACTTAAATAATTCAGGTGACTGGTAACGACGCAGGACAAAGAATGTCCGATATATAGAAACTTGAGTGTTAGAGAAACATAGCCACTAAATTGTAGCGATTAGTAGCCATTCGCAGAGAAAAGGGGAGATAATTTAAAGAGAGAAAATTTGTAATACTTTTTTACTTGTAAAACCTCTGTCTTCTTATCAAAGAAGGATTGAAACGAATATGTTTCCCTGATGACGTTTAATAAAAGTGAAACATGACTGTAGCTGTCTCCTTGCTAGCTAACAAAGAGCAGATGTCTTCTCAAAGAGTAGGTGTTACCTGAAATTACAGTAGACTTACCCGTTTGAAAGTGAGATCTCTGACACAAGGATACAAGGCAACGCCGATGACGTTATATCCTTCAGCTGGTGGCAGTGTGATATCATATCGATTGAACTATTGTGGTAACTGCTACAGCATAAGGTGAATCATTGTGCAACAGCTATAATACACCTGGCCTACACATACGCTGTCGTATTGGATGATATAATAGCCCGGAAATACTCAGAGTCTGGAGTATATATCATTACAGTTGTGTACGTTCTTGTGATTCGGTGAGCATTTTTCCTTAAATAATATTTCATCTTTTACAGTCGTCTTCATTGTTTGTATAACATAAACATAGTTAGTGTTATGATAAGATGTTCTTATAAAGTTCCTGGTACATGTACACACATATACACACATAGAAATCTATGTGTGTGTGCGCGTGGGTGTGGGCATCTGCATATATATGTACATACATATATGTATGTATGTATGTATGTATGTATGCAGACACATATACATGTACATATATACATATTTATATATATATATATATATATATATATATATATATATATATGTGTGTGTGTGTGTGTGTGTGTGTGTGTGTGTGTGTGTGTGTGTGTGT
>NC_068984.1:8978422-8979190 GCF_001194135.2 Octopus bimaculoides
ATATATATATATATATATATATATATATATATATATATATATATACATATACACATATATACACATATATACACACATAAATGTATGTGTGTGCGTGTGCGTGTGTGCGTGTGCGTGTGTGCGTGTATGTACGTGTAGGTATCAAGGTGGTGCCCCAGCATGGCTGCAGTCAAATGACTGAACCGAGTAAAAGACTACACACATATATACATAAACATGTTATTTATATTTTATTTGTGCGGACGATTCATGGATGACATTGACAAAACATTATTTAAAAGTTTAGTAAATGAAATGCAGAAATAACAACCGCGTTTGAAACATTTATATTATAATTGTAGACAAAATCGGTGGAGCAACGAATTAAATGCCTTGCTGTATTTAGTTACGAACTTTGAGATTCTACGTTCTAATTCAGCCGACGTCAACTATGCTTTTCTTTTTTGCAATATACTTGGGATCGATTTCATCGACTAACGAATCTTTTTTAGATCGATACAGGGACGAAGAGAGTTGATTTGCATTATTTAGCAACATAAAAGATCTGCGTTCAAATCCCATGTACATCGGAAAAGAAAACACCAGTTTAGTGCCAACGATTTTAGATTCTATACAACTAATTAAGTGGGTGGCTGTGTCCCTATGTTAGATGTCGATATTGTTTATGGTATACGTTAGGATTACAGAGGACGGTGGTTTGGCCGAGGGTCGAACAAAATGTCACATGGTGTGCGTGTGTGTGTGTACATATATATATATATATATATA
>NC_068984.1:8980196-8981051 GCF_001194135.2 Octopus bimaculoides
TATATATATATAAATATATATATATGTATGTATGTACATATATCCATGAATATATACATAGGATGTGTATGTATCTATGTATCTATGTATCTATGTATCTGTGGGTGTGCGTACATGTGTATGTGTGTGTGCATGTGTGTGTGTGTGCACGTGCATGCGTGTATGTATGTTTGTAGGTATGATGTATTTCTCTCGTTTCTGTGTTTCCTCATCTAACCTTCCTGTAAAAGAGCGTAGGCTCGAAACGTTAAAGTGTTCTTCGAATTTTCCTGAGTGTCAAATTAATACACCGTGTTTGTTTCTGTTTCTTTTTCCACGTCTTCATCTTTTTTTATATTCTCGAACCCCCAGACACACACACGCACACACACGCACCCACATGTATATTCTTACACATTTTATTGCTCTCCTTCTTTTCTATCAATTCTGACCAGCAACAAAAATATTCCTGGAATTGCAGCTAAGTACATAATAACACCTACCGCCTTACGACCTTCTATACAACTAACTGGAAACAAACTTCCGCTAATATGTCTAAGAAGATATTAAACAACTGGCCCTATACAGACTGTTTGCACAAGATGGTCTATTACATTAGCCCATTCTGTTTTATAATATTTGTCCAGAACAAAATACACTGACTGTTGAACGGCTGGTCATAGAGATGACCCAAAAAACCAATTGGATTGTGAAGAACAATGACATAAATCACACACATCTCTGCTTTTATTCTTTCTTTTGTTTGTTCCGTTATGGACTTTGCTTCTTTCTCTCTCTCTTTCACACTTCTGTTCATGCTCATTCCTTGCTATATATATATATATATACATATATATATATATATATATATATATA
>NC_068984.1:8981883-8982768 GCF_001194135.2 Octopus bimaculoides
TGTGTGTGTGTGTGTGTGTGTGTGTGTGTGTGTGTGTGTGTGTACATTGTAAACATATAGAGAGTTACACTAAAACATGGCGCTTCTTTCGCCGCAATGCGACCGATTACCAAAACGAGAATGAACGTGGAGTTGCTAAATTTGCTTCAACCTTGAAGAAATTGAAATACTGACCTGTCTACCGAATCAGAGAAAATTACTTTTAGAAACATTTTATATATTTTTATCTCCTACCTTCGTTTGATAATGTGAAAGAACCTTCAATCCCAGACCCACCGTTTTTACGCCAAAGTTAGTAAAACTTCACTTATCTCAGTTACAAAGAGATCGATTATGCACTCTCAAATTTACTGTAAAATCAAATATATTTACTTTGGTTTCAATCAATTTTAAATTAAACTTCCTTATTTGACGTTTGTAAATAAACAGTTTCAATAAAAATCGATCAAGTCTTTAATTTGTTGTTTGTTTACTATATATGGTGCTCTCGTAGTAATAACATTCGGCTCAAATATAAAGTGGATATATTTTCATCCCTTTACGTTTCCAGTTCGAATACTGTTAGCTTTGAATTTGTTCTATGTTGTCTCAGTTCTTCAGAAATATACTTAAAGTAATGTGATTATAATGCACTGATGTGAAACGTAATTTCAAAACAGTCTGTCTACAAATATGAAGACATTGAAAGTAGACATTAAAAGTAACTGGAACTAAACTGAATATTACAAAACTAAAATATGATATAACTACACAAGCACCAGGGGAGAGTAACTACTAAGAATTGAGCTTATAACAATAATATTCCCAATTGAAAATGAGTTTTGTCTTCGCTTCCTCTAAAATTAAAGCTTCGTGGAATTTGATTTTCGATGTTATATCGAACCC
>NC_068984.1:8983059-8984276 GCF_001194135.2 Octopus bimaculoides
TATATATATATATATATATATATATATATATATATTTCATGTGCTATGTTTTCCCTTCTGATTATTTTATATATGTGGGGTGAGTGCAAAAAATATACCTACAGCAATAACTTAACATAGGCTGCGACAGAAAAAAAAAGGCTCCTGTATCCTAAATAGCCATTGGTGCCCACCGTGACATGGATGTTGAAATTTTTATCAAGTGGGGTGAATGGGAGACACTTTTGTCGGACCTTGTAAATGTACACGCAAAATGTGGCTAGGTCCTAAACGTTAGGTGTTTCAGCTCACGAGCATAAGGCCGTGAGTTGGATGCCCGGTGATGCGTAGTGTCCTTGAGCAAGACACTTTATTTCGCGTTGCTCCAGTCGTCTCAGATTGCGAAAACTTTGTTGTACCTGTAACTGAAAGGGTCAGCATTGTCATTCTATCACATTCGAAGGGTAAGCGTATCTGTGGAGTGCTCAGCCACTTGTACGTTAATTTTACGAGCAGGTAGTTCTGTTCCTTGGATCAGCTGGATCACTCACCGTCGTCAACGACGGAGAACCAGTATATGCAATATGCGAATATAACAGACTACTATAATCCATTTACTGAACATTCAATGATACAAACAAGGTACGACAAATGAATCTGTCGCATTTGTTATCACTTCCGCCCAGGTTGCATCCGGCAGAGCAAAATATGACCAAAGAATCTCCAAGCGTGACCAGCGAACGTTTGAGCTTTTCTTCCTAGAAGTACTACCAAGTACTAAATAAACCAATATGTCCTTCCTTTCGAAAACAGTAGTTGCATATTCCCATAGAGATTTTAGTTACGATTTCTACAATATCAAGCGGCTAACTAAACGCTCCTTTGTTGGATCGATATATATGTCGCCTATACACCCTGTAACAATAACACCGTCTGACGTGAGCCCAGAGGACCTCTTTTCATATGTAATTATATTTTATTATTTTGTATGAATTAGTGACAAATAATACCAATTACAGGACTTTGTCTCTTGCTTATAGAATCGTATCATAGTACATAATTTAGTTATCAAATATATGAATATATATGAAAAAATATATAATATATTCATGTATGTATATATTATATATTCACACGTATGTATGTAGGTATGTATACGTGTAAGTACATATGTATATATGTATGTATATATATATATATATATATGTATATATATATATATATATATATATATATAT
>NC_068984.1:8986075-8986805 GCF_001194135.2 Octopus bimaculoides
ATATATATATATATATAACGTAAGTCTCAGTGGAACTCCGCATCGCAGAATATTATAATTTGATTTGCCGTTTTTTTCTCTACATTAAGTACCAGCTGTGTACTGGTGTCGAACTAATCGACCGCCCCACTTCCACCAAAATTTCGGGCCTTGTGCCTAGAGTAGAAAAGAATATATACGTGTGTCATTATATGCATGTATATGTGGGGGTGTGCACGCGTGTCTGCATGATTACGCAGGCACCAACAAACACACACGTACGCATACATATACACGCAAAACACACGCACTTTAACACATTCACACACAGTCTCATATATATATGTGTGTATACACACATATATCTGTATGTATGTATATATGTATGTATTAGAGAGAGATATCGGATACACACAGACACACACATAAATATATATACATAAATATTGTGTATATGCGCGCGCATACGTGTCCATAAATAACATATTTGGAGCAAAAAATCTGTTGATCAGGATATTCGTAAACAATATAAAGAAAATTCGAATAAGATAAATGAAAACAAGAGAAATAAATATTAGAAAAATTCTGCTGGGAATGGTAACATGAATTCTTCGAAGAGTTCTTCAACGTAGTGATGTCCCAACTGGGCCATTTCCTAAAGCATATTTTACATAATTTACATACGTCGGATAAAATCAACTGAAAATTCTTAAAATAACATTGATATAACAGCAGGGATCATATTATTCTG
>NC_068984.1:8988370-8996209 GCF_001194135.2 Octopus bimaculoides
TATATATATATATATATACATACATATATTCACATATATATATATATATATATATATATATATATATATACATACACGTGATTAAAGAATGTATTCCAAGAATGTTTTGTTTATTACATATATTAAAATTTTTACACATTCTCACAAACCCACACAGCTAGTCCTGTTAACGCTCTTTTATATGTATTTCAAATATGCATTTGCATATATTTGTCCCTTGCATGACTTTGGATGTGTGTATATACATGTCGGTGTGTACGTGCATATGTACTTAGGTATGCACGCATATATGTACTTAGTTATGAACGTATATATAGCGATGTATACATACACGTGCATCTTCAAAGCTTTTATAAGACAATATAGTCACTGCATTCCATGACTCAGGTGCAGGTATTTACAGTCTGACACCTATCCACATGTTGAGCTATTGTGAGCACTCAATATACAAGAGCCATAGGGCTGCGAGCTGGCAGAATTGTTAGCACGTCAGGCGAAATGCTAAGCGGTATTTTATCTGCCGCTACGTTCTTACGTTCTGAGTTCAAATTCCACCGGGGTCGAGTTTGACTTTCATTCTTTCGGGATCGATGAATTAAATACCAGTTGCCTACTGAGGTCGATCTAATCGACTGGCTCCATCCCCCAAAATTTCAGGGCTTGTGTCTAGAGTAGAAAAAGATATTTATTATTCAAAGGCGGCGACCTGGCAGAACCGTTAGCACACCGGGCGAAATGTTTTGTGGTAGTTAGTCTGTCTTTACGTTCTGAGTTCAAATTCCGCCGAGGTCGACTTTGCCTTTCATCCTTCCGAGGTCGATAAATTAAGTACCAGTTGCGTACTGAGGTCCATCTAATCGACTGACAAGATGAGTCCAGTTCTATATTTAAGAAATGAGGAATTATATACATTATTTGCATTATTTACATCTAACGGATATTTGTCATCTATCAGCCGAAACTTTGCGTTAACAAGAAAAAAGATGAGGACAAATATCTGCCAAATGTAAATAATGTAAATAATGTACATAATTTCTCATCTCTTAAATATAGAACTGGCTTACAGCTGTTTCTGCGATATCCACGAGGATTGGATATTACGTCATCAGAGACAAATAGGAGGGAAAATATGGAGAATGAGAATGGTGTATATCAATAAGATGACAACATAGAGGAAAGGAGTAAAAAACTAAGGGCATGGAGAAAAAGAAGAAAAAAGAAGCATAAAAGTTTATAAAACCCCTACACCACCTGTCTTCGTCTTTTGTTTTTTTTTTTGTGAATTCTTCCCCTATATATACTATATATATATATATATATGAATACAGACACGCACACACATACATATACTCATACAAACATACATACACACATTCATACATACATGCATACATACTTACACTCACATGCAAACACACAGGCACACACACATAGTTATTGGAGAAAAACTGCAAAGTTTTCTATCTAAAATCAGTTTCAATTCCTAGTGGAACTTTTATATCTCCAGGGAAAGTGTTAATGCAACATGGTTTCGTCACGATGTTCTTAGATATAAGACATTATTGTTTAATGCGCTGTTTCTTGGCCAAAAGACATTTGGCACCCAATATTGTAATTTATGTTCCGCAGGGATAAATTCAATTCGGTGAGGGAATTGGATACGGGTGTGGTTTTGAAGTCATACACAATATCTATATTTTTATTTCATCATGGCTTTTATGCTTTGTCGATCACTCACACGCGCTCACACACACATACACATACACACACACACGCACACACACACTCACACACATACACACACACAAACGAGACCACACACATGTCCCGAAAACAAAACATTAAACTATACAACTAATTAATTGTCATTATTGTAAGAGTCACGCGATCTCTTAATTTCCAAGAATTTTATAGAAATATAGGAATAAGAATTAAACAAAAGACAATTTGGTAAGATTGTAAATGGAATATGCGTGTATGCGTGTATGCGTGTATGCGTGTATGCGTGTATGCGTGTATGCGTGTGTGTGTGAGTGCACATGTGTATTTATTCATATATTTATTGTATATGTATAAATATTATAGGGGTATCTAAGTATGTATAAATATACATGCATGCATATATGTATATGTGCAATGTGTATATATTTATATAGTCACACACAAACACGCATATGTGTGTGTATGCATCTATGAGTGAGTGTGCGTGTGCGTGTAAATTATAAAGTATATAGTATAAATTATACATGTAGCCTATGTGGTTCATTATTGTCTTCTACAGCTGTTTCAATGTGAATTGCTGTCTATCTGCTTTTTATTCAAAAATATTCTCACTTCAATCGTTTTAGCTTATTTTGTATATGCATGCAAGTTTGTTCCACCGAGATGTATCGCATTGTCTTATCGAATTCGATTTAGTCGATATGCTATCAAATGATCTCTCAATTATCGTAGATGCATTACTTTGATGTTTAAGAATCAATAACGTATTCTTAACATTTTCTCTTTCTGCTCGGATTTTTTTCCTACATTTTTTTACCGCATATCCTCATCAAGCAACCATATTATATGAACCTTACCAATTACCGGTTCGTTGTGCACCGTGGCATGCTATGCAAGCGCGTCTGAATATTGCACTTTCCCACACACACACGCATACACATACACACACACACACATAGATAGATAGATAGATAGATAGATAGATAGATAGATAGATAGATAGATAGATAGATACCTTTCTTTATTAGCCACACAGGGCTGAACACAGATGGGACAAATACAATGCCCTGTGTGGCTAATACAGAAAGTTATCTATCTATCTATCTATCGATGGGATGGGTGGATAGATAGATAGATAGATAGATAGATAGATAGATAGATAGATAGATAGATAGATAGATAGATAGATATGTCAGTCTATTGGTTAAGATCAAATCTCTCCTATTCTGGACCTTACCATCTTGAGTACGACAAAAGCATAAAGAATGAAGTCGTATCAAACACTCATAAGTATGTAATGGCCACGACTGGAATGTCTTAGATTATTTTAAGTAAATAGTGTGTATAGCAATTTGAAGGCATCGAGTTAGCACAATCGTTGGCACGCCGGACAAAATGCCTAGCGGAATTTCGTCCGACTTGACGCCGAGATCGACTTTGCCTTTCATTTTTTAGGGGGTCGATAAAATAAGCACCAGTTGAGCACTAGGGTCGATGTAACCGACTTGACCCCTTCCTCGAAATTGCTGGCATTGTGCCAAAATTTGAAGTTATTTGTAATGGTGTTAGCCCCATGTCCCTGCCTAATAGAATAAATATATGATCAAAGGGTTTGAAACTGCGAACATTATTGTTCTTCCTTTTTATCAGTCTCTCCCACTATAGCCGCGCGCCGATCTAAGCTTTGTGAAAGGATTTACTAGACAGAAACTAAAAGAAGCCCGTTGCATGTGTGTGTGTGTGTGTGTGTGTGTGTGTGTGTGTGTGTGTGTGTGTGTGTGTGTGTGTGTGTGTGTGTGTCTTTGTCCCACAGCTTTGGTTGCCAACAGGTGCTGGTTTGTTTATGTCTCTGTATTGTTTCCTTTTTATTTTTATCAGTACCTTTACGACTACATTATCGAATTTATCTTCGCCAAGGCAACTGAGCATAATACGAGCAGAGGAGATTTGACTGGTGTTTCTAGCAATCGATAGAAACACATGCCCAGTCGTTCGCTTGTCTGTTTTCTAATAATTTTTATGTGATTATTAAGATGTATTATCATCAGTGGCTTCATACCAAACGACATTTGCGTTAGACGAGAGCGTGAGGTGAGGAGGTGCCTATGGACGATAAGAGACATAACTGGAGGACAATCTGCAGAAGGAATGGCTTACAAATCTATTCCTGTTGCCGGATTTGGTCTGAGTGAGTAAAAGAGTAAATTTAATGAAAATACTTTCGATTTCTGAAGATTTTCTATTTCACGCGAGGGTATATGTTCCGACAATACGTTTGATCATCTAGTTCTGTTGAAGTAAACATCTATGTTGAGTTCATCGCGTATCCAATTGCGTGTAATGTATTCTATGGCGAGGGCCACCATATTTTCCATTGTTTGTGATTTTGTTGAAGTCTCTCCATTTTATTGGGTCATCCTATAAACAGTGCGGTTACTCTCTTTTACTCTTTCACTTGTTTGTCATTTGACTGCGGCCATGCTGGAGCACCACCTTTAGTCGAGCAAATCGACCCCAAGACTTATTCTTTGTAAGCCTAGTACTTATTCTATCGGTTTCTTTGGCCCAACCGCTAAGTTACGGGGACGTAAACACACCAGCATCGGTTGTCAAGCGATGTTGGGGGGGGGGACAAACACACACACACACACATATATATAAACATATATACGACGGGCTTCTTTCAGTTTCCGTCTACCAAATCCACTCACAAGGCTTTGGTTGGCTCGAAGTTATAGTAGAAGACACTTGCCCAAAGTGCCACACAGTGGGACTGAACCCAGAACCATGTGGTTGGTAAGCAAGCTACTTGCCACACAGTCACTCCTGCCCCTAGTCATACTTCTTTTATTTTTCAAAATTAAGATATACAAAGTTATTTTTTAACCTAAAATATACGCTCTTTCATTTTCTATAATTCTCTTCCATCTCTCTGATAGACTTGCAAGGCCCCTCTTCCAAAATTCACTTGTCCGTAACGAAAAATCCTCCTCTGGTACTACTCTGACCTTGTCTACAGAATTCATATTTTCCCGTCCAAATAATTTTGAAGACTGCGGAATGAACGATAGTCTGATGGGGCAATGTAGGTCGAATATGGTAGGTGGGTCATCATTTCCTATTCAAATTGTTCCAGCCTTTGGAATATCATCCTCGCTGTAGGTAATCGAGCATTATTCTGATGGAAGAACACTTTCGTTTTGAATCCAAAGATGGTCGTTTTTATTGTAGAACAAACTTGAATGACTGGTTGAATGACCAAGTCCAAACTTGAATGACTGGTTGAATGACCAAGTCCAAACTTCTCTGCTAGTTGCTCCACGGTTACGATGGGATTTTATTCCAGCAGGGTTTGCAGGATATCCTTGTCGAGCTTTATAGGTCGAAAATAAGGGGTGTTACATTAGTTCACTGGTAGTGAACAGCTGGCACCGTAATAGATCTCCAGCTTTAGAAGCTGTGCAAAGACAATAAAGTTAAAAATGATAATACAACTCTCTTAAGAACGAAATAGCCCGGCTATGGAAAATGAAGAAGGTGAAGATAGTGCCAATTATTGTTGGGTCCTTGGGAACAGTATCTAAAGGCATCATCAGGAATATAAAGGAAATTGGAATAGTGTACCCAGTAGAACTGTTACAAAAAGGTTTACCTCCTTGGCAAGGCCAGAATAATTAGGAAAGTATTAGCTGTAAAGAGCGAATATCATGGTACCGTAGGCTGCAAGTAGAAAGCCTGCTACACATGCAAGACTCAGGGAACTCCAACAAAAATCTGTGATAATGAGAAAAAAAAAAAAGAATAATAATAATAATAATAATAATAATAATAATAATAATAATAATAATAATAATAATTTCTACTCTAGGTACAAGGCCTGAAATTTTGCAGGAGGGGTCTAGTCTATCAAATAGATTCCAGTGTTTCGCTGGTAGTTAATTTATCGACCTCGATAGAATGAAAGGTAAAGCCGACCCCTGCGGAATTTGAACTCAGAATGTAAAGGCAGACGAAATGCAATAACAATAATAATCATCATCATTATCATCATCATCATCATTATCATCATTACCACCATCACTATCATTATCATCATCATCATATTAATGCAATTTATTTTATCTGTAATAGGTAGCGTATTCTGTTCTATTGTAGGGAAAGGTGACTCTCGTTCATTTTATTGTGTAAAAATGTATTGTTGCATCGTATTTTGCCAAAAGATGTTGAAGCAATTTTAAACTTGAAAAAATAAAAAAAAATAATCCACTGAGTTTTTATTTATTTATTTATTTTTCCTTTCTCGATACCAAACAATCTCATGCTTTCACCATTATGATGTAATTGTATGGAGGAATGTATTCCGTATAAACGGTGTTTGGAATCTATGAGAGCAATATTCTTGTCGTTTTGAAAACCAATATGAATGGATAAAGACACGAGATTAGAAGTTGTTATCTAAATCTTTGACTTGGGTTCATTATTCAAATGTTGTTGTTTTTGTTGTTGATGGTGGTGTTTTTTATTATCCCTAGGTCAGCACGCATCAACCGGACCTGAGTCAGCACGTCAGAAGCGTTCTAGGTGTAACTATCCTTTTGATATTCATACACGCCATAACTAGGCGCAGGCAGTGTGGTGGCACTGGCGTGGCTTTGTGCTAAGAAGTTTGTTTAGATGGCTCCCCAACAATAGGGTTCTGAGTTCATTCCTACTACGTGGAACCTTGGTGATGTGCCTTCTACTATAGCCTCGGGCCTACCAAAGCCTTTGGAGTGGATTTGGCAGACGGAAACTGAAAGAAGCCCTCCATATATATATATACGCTGCGCGCACATCTGCGATGTTTTTCTCAGTTCTTCTGGTTGCGGGTCTCCCAGAATGTTCGTCAATATCGACATTTTTTTGCCATTTTGGAAACGTCTGAACCAGTCGTACATTTGTATGCGGCTCACACACTCCTCTCCATACACTTTCTGCAACATTGCATCGACCTCTAAACAGGTATCATCATGACAACTTTCTATACGCCTTCCTTCCATGCACAGCAGGGGTCAAGGTCAATCTTTATCAAGCTGCTTTACTCTGCGTGCTTTAGCTCCGTTACTACGGCAACAGGCCGGATACTTATTGATCAGACCACGTATACTGCGTACTGGCATCTGTCGGTTACGACGACGAGTGCTCCAGCTAATCTGATCAGCCGAAAAGGCTGCTGTGAAATTAGCGTTCGTAGCTGAGCTACCCCCAAAGACACACGTTTCCTTAACGTAGTTCTCCAGAAGATTCAACGTGATACACAACGTGACAAGGCTGGCCCCTTTGTAATTAGAGGTACAAACTCAGTTTTGGCAACTTAGTCGGCTGGAGCAACGTCAAAGAAAGTCTCTTGCTCAAGGACACAACGTGTCACCAGGAATTGAACTTAGGTCCTGGTGATCGGGAACCGAATATCCCAGCCATTTAACCACGCGCCTTCGCGTTGTAAGAAATGACCATTAATTTTAGACGTTTGTCTAGTGAATAACATTTTCATGACAATACGAAATTACCAAGGCTGTTGTTGCATATAAAACTTTCCCATCAAGAAATGCATATGCTTTTCAGCTCCATATATAAATAAAACATGGTTTGTCTTGAACATTAGGTTTGAGTTGGAGCCAATGAAAAGGTTGGGGAGACGTTGAAATAGTAAGATCATGTGACTGATGTCAGTTTGCCAAATTTTCCAAATAATCAAGTGATTGCAAATTTTTCTGGTTATAAATAGTACAACAGAAAAGAAGAAGAAGAAGAAGAAGAAGAGAGAGGGTGAAAGGTATCAATCAGACGAGAATTCAAGTTTACTTTTGTCTGTCTGATAACCCAGTCTCTCTCTCTCCCTATCTATATTCAAATATCTCTACCATGCGAGTCGTATTAATGATGAAAGTACGTGACCTTAAATGATAATTAATACATTGAAAAAAAGGTCTGGGTACACACACAAACACACACATACACACACACGCAAACATGCGCACATACACATACACAGATACATATATATATATATATATATATATCATTTATTAGCTACTGACCATATATATATATATACATATATATATATATATATAT
>NC_068984.1:8996460-8999317 GCF_001194135.2 Octopus bimaculoides
TATATATATATATATATATATATATATATGCATGCATACATACAAAGATAGCTACATACATTCACACACACACACACACACACACAAACATAAAGTACATATATACATACTTACATACTGACATGGTGGAAGTCGACACGTGACTAAGTAAGACCAGTTCTTAAACTCAATTCATTCTTAGAAACACTTTCAGCTTGTTTTCCTTATCGCTGATAAGTTCTCATATGGCTCCAAAGGCCTGCAAGGGACTTTCAACACATTCCACATTGATTACAAGTTGGTTTTCCAGCAGCATTTTACCTATCTACACGTTGAGAATTATAATACAGAAAGAGTTCACTGGCTGACCTACGCACTTTGTTGCACAGGGTGCTCGAGAGATCAAATCAGTAGACGTGGGTGTTTCTATGACTGCTCTGGTGGATGATTAGACCTGCCATGCAGAAGCCGACACGACCACACTAGTCACACGAAAGCTAGTTTTTTCTACATTTTACTGGGCATAAAGTATATTCTTAGCTGTAGTACATTCTCGGCTGCAATAGCGACAGCATGGATTTCTTCCATCTTCCTGCTCTGATAAAGTATTTGTGTAAAATTATATTAATGTATCCGACTGATTAAATTTCTATTTATATGTGCAGCTGATGATGGCCCTGCATTTAAATAGATGTAATGATTACGTTGTACAATAAATGGAGCCGCTTGAAACGGTCGTACTGCATCACTTCTTGATATCCTGCTGTTTGTTTTGATATATATATATATATATATATATATATATATATATATATATATATATATATATATATATATATATATATATATATATATACATTTATTACTTTATTCTATTATTTGTTTTAGCCATTTGACTGCAGTCATGCTGCAGAATCGCCTTTAGTAGAACAAATCGATCTCAGGACTTATTCTTTGTAAGCCTAGCACTTATTCTATCGGTTTCTTTTGCCGAACGTAAACACACTAACATAACACCGGTTGTCAAGAGATGGTGGGGAGACAAACACAGATATACATATATGCACGACTGGTTTCTTTCAGTTTCCGTCTACCAAATCCACTCACAAGACTTTGGTCGGCCCGAGGCTATAGTAGAAGACACGTGTCCAAGGTGTCATATAGTGGGACTGAACCTGGAGCCATGTGGTTCGTAAGCAAGCCACTTACCACACAGCCACTCCTGTATACACGTACAGGTATTGTAAAAAACATTGAAGTATTCAATGATTAGTATTTTAGAGATGAAGGGAATTTCGAAATTGTATGTATGTATGTATATGTATGTATATGTATGTATATGTATGTTATATGCTTAACAATGAGTATTAAATTAACATAGCCATCCAGGTATCATTTGATGTAAATACAGCGTTGAAAGGCAAATTTACTGTAGTATTCGTCCGGAGATAACACCTGCAACCATCCAAGCAGCGCCTAGCGAGGACGCCAGACGCATTTCGGCGTCGTGGGTCATGCCAGTGGCTAGATCTCACATCCAGCCACTCAGCTACACGAAATTATTCGCCACCAGAAAAGAGGTAAACACTGAAAAATATCAATGGTATTGCGAATAGTCTCCCGGCTACATTAAAGAAAAAAAAAGCAGTTATAGCCAATAGAATCAGTGTTAAATTAAAATAGCCATCTATGTTTCATACTTAGTCTAAATACATCGTTGAATTGCAAATTTCCTTCGAAAACAAACGTGTCTACAAGAAAGGATACAATCTATGAAGACATCACGTATTAAATTCCAAACAGAAAAATATATCTGTATATCTATATTGCTCTGTGTGCGTCTCTTTTCCTCCTCTGTCTCTCTCTCCTCTTTCATATACACATATACATAGAAACACATTGCCACATTCATACGTAGAAACATATTCAACATAATACACAGACAGGAAGTCTGGTCTGTTTGAAAGGTCGAAAATAGGAGGTTGTGGCCTTTGTAGCTTCCCGAACCACACTTGAAATTTCTATTTTATCGCCATTACATGTATGTATATATGTATGTATGTATGTATGTATGCATGTATGTATGTATGTATGTGTGTATGTATGTTTGTATATATGTATATATGCATGTATGTGTGTATGAATAAATGAAAGAATGTTATATGTTTTAATTATTTGATGTCTTCCTGTAAAGAACGAGCTAGTTTCTAACAAAGAGACAAAGCTGGTCTGTCTGTATGTATGTATGTCTGTATGTATGTATGTATGTATGTATCTGTCTATCTATCTATCTATCTATCTATCTATCTATCTATCTATCTATCTATCTTTATATATATATATATATATATATAACTACCCCTCTGTATATGTGTGCATATAATTCTATATATGATTGTCAGTCTCTGCGAATGCATAGTATAGAGAGGATGTACATAGTGTTTGTACGTGTGGGTGTCTATCAATGTGTGTGTGTGTGTGTGTGCATACATATATATGTGTGTATGTGTGTACGAATGTGTGTACGTCCCTATAATTGCATAAAAGAAATAAAGGGAAGGCAGCGAGCTGGCAGAAGCGTTAGCATGCCGGGCGAAATGCTTAGCGGTATTTCGTCTGCCGTTACGTTCTGAGTTCAAATTCCGCCGAGGTCGACTTTGCCTTTCATCCTTTCGGGGTCGATAAATTAAGTAGCAGTTACGCACTGGGGTCGATGTAGTCGACTTAATCCCTTTGTCTGTCCTTGTTTGTCCCCTCTGTGTTTAGCCCCTTGTGGGCAATAAACAAATAAGAAAGAAACCACAAGAAATGAGTGAATCGTAAATAAGCATGTTTCTTCCGGTTATTTCATCATGTTGAACCATCAATCCCTACACAT
>NC_068984.1:8999998-9001650 GCF_001194135.2 Octopus bimaculoides
AATTAGTGCATATTTATACACAAAAGAGATGACCCTAAACAGGACACCTTGCATGCTAAAAGGAACAGTCAAATTCCAAACCGCGGTTAAGAGTAATTTCGGAGAGGGTGAAAAATAAAGACATTTTCAATAGTTACTACTTTTACCTAGGTTTCGAACATTAATGAACAAAATAACGGATAACAAATTATTTCATTTGTTCATTAATGTTCGAAACCTAGGTGTAAGTGGTAACTATTGAAAATGTACTTACTTTTCATCCCCTTCGAAATTACTCTTAACCGTGGTTTGGACTTTGACTAGTCCTTTATCATGTAGGGTCTCCTGATTATTGTATAAACGTACACTAATTTTATATGAAAAATATGTTGTCTATTGATTATTTTATGTATGTTAGCCACTGGTAAAACATTTCTCTAATTCTTCAATATATATATATATATCATAAAGGATAATATCTATGTAGCATTTTTGTTTCACTCCTACGGCTGACAGGCGGACTCGTCCCACACGTAACAGCAGCCGTTCGGCATAAGCCCACAGGTCGGAAATCTTTGGACACTGCACGAGTGCGTGCAGAACGGTTTCGTCGCTCTGACCGTTCATCATGGCAATGGAATAATACATGTATTAGCACTTTAGAGGCAATTACCTATTATTTTTAATATACATATGTGTGTGTGTGTGTGTGTGTGTGTGTGTGTGTGTGTGTGTGTGTGTGTGTGTGTGTGTGTGTGTGTGTGTGTGTGCGTGCGTGTGTGTGTGTGTGTATGTATAACGCAAGATTGAAGCAGTGATCTCATTGTTCCGGCTGCAGTTATTCTCGGCACGGCAGACGTAATATAAAAAAAAAAACATGATGTGTATTTAATGTGTGTGTGCTTCTCTCTCTTTCTTTCTCCCCCTCTCTCTCTCTGCTTATGGAGCTGTCAATTTTATTTATTTATCTATTACAACTAATTAAAAATAACTTCTGTGATGAGTGTAATTCCCCAGTAGAACACAACGAACTGTTATCCGCCGGATTAAGACAGCAAGATTACAACCTTCAATTGTTGCTAGACAGTGTATGTCAGTACGATAATCGGTGAGAAGTCAGCTTTAGCTTTGTTATAAATTCGGATTAGAGCGTCTGATTACAAGATTCAAGTGGCAAGAGACTTGGAAGTTGACGGTTACTTTTGCTCTTCGTTTTTTAATGGATCTCGGCATTGTTCTATCTCTCTGTCTGTCTGACTCTCTATCCATCTATCTGTCTATCTATCTATCTATCTATGTATCTATCTATCTATCTATCTCGACGAGGAACACCTGACCCGCCTGTTCAGAACAACTTTTGGGCCGGGACCTATGGACAACTACCAGAGATCCTTGGCCTGGCAGTGCTATCGAGAAGCATTACCCGTTCGGGATAAGCTGTACAGGCACGGTTCGAGACACACCGGACCGACCTGCCCGATGTGCGGTCAGAGCGACGAAACCGTTCTGCACGCACTCGTGCAGTGTCCAAAGATTTCCGACCTGTGGGCTTATGCCGAACGGCTGCTGTTACGTGTGGGACGAGTCCGCCTGTCAGCCGAGTCTATTGTGCAAATTGCTCCGCCACCGTCCCTCAACAGGGAAGGCAAGGCAGTGTTCATCATACTGGTGGC
>NC_068984.1:9002362-9005382 GCF_001194135.2 Octopus bimaculoides
TGTGTGTGTGTGTGTGTGTGTGTGTGTGTGTGTGTGTGTGTGTGTGTGTGTGTGTGTGTGTGTGTGTGTCTGTGTGTGTGTGTGTGTGTGTGTGTACGTGTATATACACATACGTGCATACACACAAAAACACACACACACACAAGATGTTTACAGAAAGTTACCAGACTGCCCACGCTGTGATTTTGCTTCTGAATAAGCTGAATCGATTGCATCACAGCCTGGTATCCATCTTTGGTATCCTGGTTACTTAGTCATTCTACAAATATACTTTATGCTATTTGTCTCCAATGTTTTACAATGTTGTGCTGGGCGGAGATGGGATAGTTAAAATGGCTGACAGTTTTCGGCAATGACTCCTCCATCCAAATTTTACTTCATACACGGTAAATTTGCTACGCACATTTTCAGAATTGTCTCCTCATTTTATCAAGCACTTATCGTACGCAGTATTATGGCTTGCACATATGTTATGATACCAAACGAATGCTGGTGGTATGTTGTCAACTTAATATGACAATCCCATGAAAGGGAATAATACTACTGCTATTTAGCTCTAGGAAGTACCGCTTCTATCACCCTTGACACATTTCTTGTGTCTTTATGTACACAAAGTGAGAGATAAGCACCTCCATCCAGCAAAGCCAGCATCCAGAGACTAGTTTCTGAGTCATTGCCCGTCATCTGCCCTAGGGCTAAACACCAGTAGTATTATTCCCTTTCATGGGACTGTCACATTAAGTTGACAACATACCATCACTTTATCGTGTTACTACGATAATACATTTCTAAATCTCTCTCTGAGAGATCCAGAAACGTATTATTTCTAAACGAATGTTGTTTCAATATGTTGTTAACCACATTATTGCATTCAGTGCAGTCACAATCATAAAATGGATTCATTGGATTCATTATATCGCCGCAGAAGGCAGGTTTTCAGCTTCTTCGTTGATTTTCCTTCATTTATATTGAATTGGCAATCATCATTTTCATCAATGGACAGAGTTAAACTGATATTATTTGCGGTGAAGTGCTTCTGTTGAAATGAGGTTCAGTTATAACCAAGATCGTTACTGGCAGACGTTTATTTAAGGTGATGCTTTTGTTGTTGTTGGTGGTGCTGCTGCTGATGGTGGCGGCGGTGGTGGTGGTGGTGTTGTTGTTGGTGTTTTTGTTGTTGTTGGTGGTGGTTGTGGTGGTAGTGGTGTTGGTGGTGGTAGTGGTGGCGGCGGTGGTGGTGGTGTTGTTGTTGGTGTTGGTGTTTCTGTTGTTGTTGTTGGTGGTGTTGTTGGTGTTTTTGTTGTTGTTATTGTTATTGGCGGTGGTGGCGGTAGTGGTAGTGTTGGTGGTGGTGTTGCTGCTACTACTACTGTTGCTGTTACTACTGCTGCTTCTGCTGCTACTGCCACTGCTACCGCAACTGCTGCTGTTGCTGCTGATAGTAAACTTCAGATCAGTAACGATCGAAAATATTCCACCCATGGCCACCCCATTTTTTATTCATACAATGATCAACGATATCTCACCACCAGCGCCACCAAAGGATGACTTCTGTCCTTCGAAAATAAAGGTACGTGTGTTGAACGCCAAAATAAAGCCTCCTTTACAACAAAAAGGGACGAAACCTGGAGTGAGGGTATAGTCACCCATCCTAACAACAGTCTTAAGTAGGTTCATATAGACGCTGACGGGCCTTGTGGCTGGAGTAGAAAAAAATTTATAGACTGATAAAGCGTCGAGCTGAGTTCAAATTCCGCGGAGGTCGACTTGCCTTTCATTTTTCGGGGCCGATAAAACAAGTACCAGTTGAGCAACGGGTCGATCTAATCGACTTACCTCACACTCTCCCGCGAAAATTTTAGACCAATATATAAACACTGATGAATATATTTTAATCAACGAATCACAATATAGAACAGATGGGAGCTGAACTAAAAGAACAGAATATCTGTCAGTTGTGAATATTTCCAATTCAGCATTTACCAAGAAGAAAATAGAACGTCGCTCTTATTCTTAAGTTTCGGATTTCTCTATTTCTTATAAGACATACTGTAACAATGGTGTCATATTAGTACTGTTCGTAGACGACATGCTAAGTCAATCAGTTGTCTTTTCCTTCCTATTTAATGCAAGCCGAAGTTGTCATCCTTGTCAGCTTTTCTGAATCAGTAATGTACAGAATATCCCATGGTGGCTAATTTCAACGAAAAAAAACTGACGCTGGATAAATATCAGTGTCTCTGAAAACGACAGCTTTTCAATTCAGTTTTTGTAAAGATGTCGAATTAACTAATGTGAAATGCAATTAAGTAAAAGAAAGAACTCAATACGCTTAGGTAGAGTGGAATAACATTTATTTAAAATTAAGTCTGTGTAGGTTACAATATAGAGAAACACCGTTCACGATTTCAATTCTCGACGTCCTCAAGAAATAGAAAAAAAAATACTTAGCAGGCTTGGCAGGTGGTAAGAAGTTTACTGCCCAACAACATGGTTCTGGGTTCGATCTCATGTTGGGTGACACCTTGGGCAAGTGTTTTCTATTGTAGCTTCGAGCCGATCAAAGCCTTGTGAGCAGACATGATAGAGGAAAATAATCTGATCGTATACCTGTGTGTTTGTTTTTTATCATCATTGTTGCTGGTGGTGCTGTTGTTGTTGTTGTTGTCGTTGGTGGTGGTGGTGGTGGTGGTGTTCATGTTAACGATGGTGGTGGTTAAACATGTCTGGGGTGTCCCATGATCACATATGAAGGGACGATCTTTTTGCAAACTGTGTAATGCATTATTATCCGTTGTGACCCGTTTTTCACTTGGCAAGATATGTTCCCGATACTGTTACAGACTTAGTTTTCATAACATACGCACAAACGTACACATACATACACGCGCATATCTGAACATGTATGTGTGTGTGTGTACGTGTATATATATATATATATATATATATATATATATATATATATGGGAGAATATACAAATAATAACAACAGACGAGGACAGGTGGTGTAAATAACAAAA
>NC_068984.1:9008043-9008801 GCF_001194135.2 Octopus bimaculoides
CCCTACCTCGACCTCAATAAAAAAAAAGTGATCGTTGCAACACAGAAAATAAAAAAAGGAAGAACATTGCGAAAAGAACCAATTTAATTTCGAAACAAGTCCCACGAATTGTCTGCGATAATAATATTTTAACAATTTGTATGATTTGAACAGCAAAAAACAACAAAACCACAGTTTACCAAAGTAAGCAAGCGAAGAAATTTTAATGAAGGACACTGCTGTCGACAGCGATAAAAAACAGGATTGTGTGTAAAACATTGGCAAGCGTTGGTAGCCACGAAGAAGCACTGGACACGAGTGAACAAAAAGAAAATGGGATGTATGTAATACATATAAGTGAGCAAACGAAACCCCATTATGCTTGGGGGTATTTTGTATATGAACGAACAAGGTAGAAGTTCACAAGATGCTGAATCAACTAGCCAATGAAAGACAACACTTTGCTTTGGCACATACGTTTACGTTTATGCAACACCGATTGTAAATTATTTAAGGCCACACAAACGCATATATATTGTAGATTAGATAACTTTGGTAGGTCCGATCAAGGATTGGCTCAACCCATGTCTAACGTAACAGCACCATCTGATAAGATCTTTTAAGTCATTTTAAAGTCAAGTTTTGTTGTATTATGTTCCATTCAAGTAGGGAGTTCTTGTTGACTGACGTGTATCCTTGTGTAGGTGACTAATGAAGTGAAGTTTATGACATACTTTCTTCTTCCGTTGTCATTTTAACTTTGTTATATATATATATAT
>NC_068984.1:9009741-9012366 GCF_001194135.2 Octopus bimaculoides
TATATATATGCGTGCTTGTCCATCTTTGCGATTTTGCTATCAGGTCCAGCAGTATATTTCTTACCGCGAACACTTCTCCCACTGGATTATGTTGCGCTGAATAGAATGTTAGATTTTAGGATTCTGGACAAGTCCGAACACTAATCTGAAGTTTATCTAATTCTACCACTTATATGAGCGTTTTGCCACCCATCCAATATACATATACACAAAAATGACACCCACACACATATATACATATACATATGTATGCATACATCTAAGTATATAGATAGATAGATAGATAGACAGACAGGAAGACAGACAGACAGGAAGACAGACAGACAGACAGACAGACAGAGCGATAAATAGATTTTTGCCCTTTCTACTAGATATGAGTCTCTAAGTAATTTTTTTAATATTGTTCTGTAGGATCGTGACCAAAACAGCTGTAATTCTTTGATTTTCCCCAATGCAAATGGTTGGACTCTAACCGCAAGGCTACACACTCTCCAGATGGCAGCACTTTACCTACATGGAGTTATATTTCTATCTCCTGATACTGCAATATTGACGATGTTTGTAACAATTTAGTGATGCCTTTAAATCCATACAGATATGTGTGTATGTGTGCGCGGCGCACATGTGTTTATGTATATATCCCTATGTACATATATATATATATATATATATGTATATATATATCTGTGTGTGTGTAGGGGGGGGGGGGTTATGTAGTCATTTATACATATATATGTATTTTACGTATTATATATATATATACGCGTGTGTATGTGTGTGCGTGTATGTATATATATATATATATATATATATATATCAGGTCGGAAAAAAAAAAAGTCACTTCATATTCTCTGGATGCCGTTAGCTTTTCATTAAGTAGCTTTATTCTTATGGATTACTTTGACTATCTCTTGTTGAGATAAGAGATACGATACAATGCAGCCTTCCGCTTCTTCAATTTTCTGGGTTTTCAAGTATGGCTGCCGTTTAAATTCTTGAAGTATCTTATCACGCTTCTCTACATTTTCATAGCATATGATTTGAAGTGGGCATTTTTCCCCAGTACATATAGCTTTGCTGAGAATCAAAATTTCGATTTCATCTGTATTCATTTTGTTTTGTTTTCGTTTATTAAGCTTATTAATCTATACTTGTAATCTACTTTCGTTTAGAAATATGCATACCTAAGATTTTCCTGTATATATGATATTAGTTATTTAGATTGAGTAGTCGGATAAATTTGGTCGTTTTTTAGTTTTCCTACTTGGTGTATTCCATCGTTATATGTCTGAGAAGAAGTAAAATTTATTCAAATTTCAGAAACGATAAATAAACAAATATTGTAGAAGAATAGTGCAAAACAAAAAATCGAATAACAAAATGTACTACGATAAAAATATTTAGGGCACAGGCGTGACTGTGTGGTAAGAAGCTTGCTTCCGAACCACATGTTTTCGGGTTCAGTCTCACTGTGTGCCAACTTAGGCGAGTGTCTTTTACTATATCTTCGGGCTGATCTAAGCCTCGTGAGTGGATCTGGTTGACGGAAACTGAAAGAAGTAACCCTTTCTGTCGAAGAGGAGCGTAGGCTCGAAACGTCAAAAACATTTTCCATTTTCCCAGAGCGTCAAATTAATATACTTGCTTGTTCCGTCACCTGTCTTCTTCCTTTGTTTTCTGTAAGTTTGAACTATATATATATATGTGTGTGTGTGTGTGTATGTGTGTGTATGTGTGTGGGTGTGTGTGTATGTGAGTGTGTGTGTGTGTGTGTGTGTGTATTTGTCCCCTACCGCCTCTTGACTCCTGGTGTTAATGTGTTCCGGTCCTCGTTACCTGGCGGTTCTGCAAAGAAACTGATAGAATAATTATCAGGCTAAAAAAGAAACATTAAAATAAAGAGAAGTACTGCAGTTGATTCGTTTGATCAAAATTCTTTATGGCGGTGCCCCAGCATGGCTGCAATCTAACGACTGAAACCAGTAAGACTGTAAAAAGAAAAGAAAGGTGTTAATTCCAATAACATAGAAAAAAATTAGGAAAAACGTGAACGAACTTATCTGATCAAATATTGACAACATTCTTTCTTTTTTATATACCTAGAAAAAAAAATAAAATAAAATAACTTATATCAACATTAGGTTATCATACCACCACCATGATTATCGTATCACCACCATCTTTATCGTATCTAGTGATACTATGTTTACAACGATTTCTTTTTTTTAATATCTTGAATGCTGTATAGTGGTGACATCACATGACTAAATTGCATGACTGGAGTGCCACTCGTTCATTCAAACTCAATTGGAGTGAGTGATAACTGAATTATTTACTGTTTAAAACAACTAACTTTTATATTAAGACTCTTTTATAGTCTCCATCTCGAATTAGGAGCTTATTATCCTATTTTCTAATCGCTAGATTCAGCTCAGTGGCATGGCTATATTATTTAGGACAACTAATGAGATATCGCAAAGCAATGGAAACACAGAAGCTTTGTTGCACATCTATTTGTTATTTGTTTCAGCCATTACACTGCCGCCACGCTGGGGCACGGCCAGAGAGAATTTTTGTCGAATAAATTAACTCCAGTATTTATTATATATATATATATATATATAT
>NC_068984.1:9014124-9021890 GCF_001194135.2 Octopus bimaculoides
TATATACATTATACACATACACACTTTTACTCATTTTTTAAAAGAAATTTTAGCTTCTTTACAAGAAACTTCTATAATTTTTCATGTTCTTTTCGGTCATCTTATTTACATTTTTTTGCTGTTTTCTTTATTTGTAATTCTCTGAGAAATGCCGATTGTCGTTTTTGTTGATCTTACTGTTGTTTATTCTCGGTTCAATTCTGATCAAACAGACTCATGATGAAGTGTATGCCACCTGTAATTATCTTGTCTTTAGTTAAGATTCCTGGCTTTCGTTTCCCGCTAAGGGAAAACAAATATCTTACGTTGTTGCATGGTTAAGAAGCTTTCTTTTCAATCACGTGCTTTTGGCTTCAGTCCCACTTCATGGCACATGGAGCAAGTGTCTTCTATTATAGCCTCGTGCCAACCAATTTCTTGGATTCAATTTGGTACGTTTATTGTACATATGTGTATATAAGTGTGTATGTGAATGCAAACGTGTGTGTGTGTTTGTGTGTGTCTGCGTGCGTGTGAGTCTCATTGCATGTGCTTGTACCCCTCGGCTTGACAACCGATGCTGGTTTATTTACATCTCCGTAACTTAGCGGTCCGTCAAAAAGTGATTGATAGAATAAATACCGGACAAAAAGGAAAGCAAAAAAACAAAGGAAAAATCATAAGTACAAGTGTTGATTTGTTCGGCTAAATCTTTCCAAAGTCATTACCAGTCATGGCCGCAGTCTAATGATCGTGACGGCTCAATGCGAAAAGATGAAGATTTTAGACGCTACTCGTTGCAAGTGCATCCTTTTTTTTTTTTTCTCTTTTACTCTCAAGATTGACAAATCTCTGAGAACTTTTAACAGATCAAAGATCAAGATGATCACTAAGAGGTTGCGTCAGTTCTCAATTTCTTAACGATTAGAGAAGTAAAGTCATCCATTTTCGTTCTCTTAGAAAAACAAAATGAAAAACGACGACCATAGTAAACACTCTTGCTTCTGAATCAGAAAATAAAACCGAAAAACCGAAAAGTATCAGCTGATTATTCACGTGAAGTCTACGCCTTTATATTAACCCTATTTAATCCCAGAGATTACAATCGGTTGAACCTATTAACCTTACGAATATCTGATAACAAAACAAGGCACGAAGAGACTAAATTCAAAATATTATCATATCAATATTTTTCTTCCATCGCTTCATTGTTAATATAACAAACCAATAATTGGTTTTAGATTATTATTTCGTCTTAAGGTAATGTTGTTATTGTTGTTGTTGTGGTTGTTGTTGCTGTTGTTGTTATTGGTGTCGTCATCGTTGTTGTTGTTGTGTTTGTTTTTGGTGACGAGGGTGATTATGATGATGATGATGATGATGGTGGTGGTAATATTGTCATTATTGTTTGATATTCTCAACATCCACCGAAATCGTTTTGTTCTCTTCGCAATGTTTAATTTACAACTTCAATCATGAGATACATCTGAAAGAAAATAGTTTTATACTATCAGAGTGCAACAATAATAACTGAAACAACAACAGCAGCAGCAGTAGCAAC
Source organism: Octopus bimaculoides (assembly GCF_001194135.2). Lineage (NCBI taxonomy): Eukaryota > Metazoa > Mollusca > Cephalopoda > Octopoda > Octopodidae > Octopus > Octopus bimaculoides. Next base: position 9,015,665 of record NC_068984.1, read on the forward strand.
AGCAATAGCACCAGTAGTAGTAGTAGTAGTAGTAGTAGTAGTAGTGAGAGAGCGAAGTGAGAGGAGTGAGCCAAATTATCACAATAGAAAAATATATGAAAGCAGTCAGTTAAAACTCATTGCATAAAGAGCAGGAGAAAAAAACGTAACACATGACAAATGCAATAATAGAGATTTGACCGAATTTATGCGTCGGATGAGGTCTCTGATGTAGTTTATTCATCTTGTGTAAAATAGAATTGACGCGTTGCTGTTGATGTTTAGCCTTTGGTCAAATGTCTTTGAGCCAACTAATGATCGAAAGCAATCTAACCATGCCCATCCTGTCCTTTTAAGTATATCTAAAACTACTTTTATTTAAGATGACGGAATTTATAATTTGAAGAAGATTTGGCTGTTATTTATAGCAAGTCGCATAACCTCATAGAAGCTTACCGAGCTCACGAGATTGCTCGTATTGTTTGTCATTTTCCAGCTGAAAATGAATTTGAAATATAAGACCAGTGTTAAGAGAGTTCCATAATTTTTCCAGAGTGACATTCGATTGTATATAAAATACAGTATCTATTAACTTTCGTCAGGTAAGTGAGGTTTTCATAGACATTATTAGAGACGGAGAGATCTAGATGTACAATCATACATGGGTTCAATTTAAACGTAATATTTTGGATTGTTTCCTTGTTCGAAGTCTTGTAAACAAGTTTTTGCCGCGTAATCAGAAAATATGGAATGTTTCAGAACTTGAAAAACTGTTATCGTATTTCTCAGTTATGTAAGCCTTATTGTAGAATTTAGATATCCATATTTGCCCTTCTTGATTTCCGAATCCTTTTGGTGTAAACTGATTAGCTGGGGGATGTGGTCAGTTTTATAGATTCTTTCTTATTCTTTAACATGATTAACGAAAAATAAAAGCGTTAATAGAGAATTGACGTTTTAAATTCTCACTTATAACTGCAGAGTATTAGAATGCGGCACAGGTTTATATCAATGCACGAGACAAATGATCAAGTTATGACGGATACGTTTGAGTTGTCATGCGATCTAAAGATGAAAAGCTCTAAAACTGACCCTAAGTACAAGTATTGTTGTGACCCCCTTCGGTCATAATGACCATGGGATTGCACCTAGAAAGTTACCCTCCGAGGCACCAGTCTGGACAAGGTTGGAAGACCAGAAGTTGCCCATGCATACTAGCCTCCCTTCTCCACACCACTGATGTTATCCAAGGGAAAAGCAAAGGGGCCGATACAGCTTGGCACCAGTGACGTCACAGCTCATTTATTAACGAGCAAGTGGCTGAGCACTCCACAGACACGTGTACCATTAACGGGGAGATTCAGCTGACCCTTTGAGATACAGATGCAACAGAAACAGGAAGAAAGAGTGAGAGGAAGCAGGGTTCGTCACCATCCCCTGCCGGAGCCTCGTAGAGCTTTAGGTGTTTTCGCTCAATAAACACTCACAATGCCCGGTCTGGAATCGAAACCGCGACACTACGACCGAGAGTCCGCTGCCCTAACCACTGGGCCATTGCTCCTTCACAAATGAAAGTATACTGTGAGTGTATATAATCATATTATCTAACTACGACTTCAATTGTTGAAATTGTTTCTTGATTCAGAATATATAATTCTGAGGGCATTTCGTCGCCTTTGAATTTCTCAGTTTTAGAATGTCCAATGTCGTCTAGCGCGCTATAATTGGGATGAGCATAAAAACAAGAGCAAACGTTTGCGTGAAAGTTAAAATCAATTGAATCGATCGCACTCCTTTGAAGTGTGACTCATCTGACGGAAGAAAATGTAAAGTCTATCCCAGGGAGATTTGAACTTACGGTGAAACATTTCAAACAAAGTAGGACAAAGCAGTTTTTTTTCAGACGGGACAAAAAATCTTCTATCCACTATCGATCGTTCCTTTGGGTCATAACAATAACCGTAATTTATTGTCATCTCCAGTAAACTTCATTTCACTGAATCAGTGTACGGCATCTGTAAATTTTTAAAGTTCTTTTACAAAAGCCGAGAAGATATTATTTTCATTATCTTTTGTCGAAATATTAGCTACCTTTCTCATATCATTGTGCAAAATAATGTACATCAACAATACACCAAATACACAGCGAATGCAAGGTCATACAGTACTTGTATAAATGTATCATTCACAGTGGTTTAATTCCATACATCAGCCGGTAAATCTACGCGGGAATATGTACGTCTATTCAGTGTTAACAAAGGCATCCATGGAGCAGTGTCTCCACACACATCGTGCATACTTTTGAAGAATATTAGTACAAAATATTCCACTAGTTCAAATTCAATAAATGTTTGTTGCTTTATTCATTGGAAGATAGATTTGTAATAGAAAAATATTGCTTTTGTTTTCTGCTTTTCTTTTTTTGTTTTTATATTTGTATGTAAACATTCGAAGGAAACAATTGCTAAAAGACAAACAAATATTGGTAAATAGACAGAAGAATGTAAATATCTTAGTATGAAAGAAAATAACTAAAAACATTTGGTATGCACTAACTGCTACATAACATTTCATTTATATAAATACAAATGTAAGTTGATGTATAGGAAGGGGATCATATGTGAGTATACGTATATATGTGTGTATGAATGTATGTATAAAGATAATTTGTTCACTCTTGTTCTTAGTTCTCTTACTACGGGCTTCCGCCGGTTACCACGACGAGGGTTCTAGTTGATTCGATCAACGGAACAGCTTGCTCGTGCAATTAACATGCAAGTGGCTGAGCACTCCGCAGACATGTGTACCCTTTAACGTAGTTCTCGGGGGGATTCGGCGTGGCACAGAGTGTGACAAGGTTGGCCCCTTTGAAATACAGGTACAATAGAAACAGGAAGAAAGAGCGAGAGAAAGTTGTGGTGAAAGAGTACAGCAGGGTTCGCACCCCCTCCCCCGACGATGCTTCGTGAAGCTTTTAAGTGTTTTCGCTCAGAACGCCCGGTCAGGGAAACGAAACCGTGATCCTATGATCGCTGGTCCGCTGCCCTAAACACTGGGCCATAGCGTCTCCACAGTTCTTTTACTGCTACAACTGTGAATGCTAATACTGCTTCTACTACTGCTACCACCACCACCATCTCTACCACTACTACTACTACTGCTGCTGCTGCTGATGATGATGATGATGATGATGTTGTTATTTCTACTGCTTCGACGATGACGTTTGCTACAACTGTGTGTGTGTGTGTGTTTCCGTCTACCAAATCCACTTACAAGGCCTTATATATGCAAAAAGTGAGAGAGTGAGTGGCGATAAATACAATATAATGGAATCTGAGAAGCATGATATGTATCTGCTTCGTCAAAGTTACAGTTGATGGTGTCATACTTAGATTAGTATATTGACGTAAAGGGAGTTTCCAAAGGCTGAATTTTGGTCATGGGAGACGTGCCATAGTAGAGAATGAGAGAAAAGAGCAAAAACTCATGATTGTGAAGTTATTCAATCGTGATTACTGTATTTTCAGAATGACACGAAGTGACTGAAAGGCAGAGAGGAATTGGTGACGGTCAGTTGCAGGGAAAATATGGAGGAAAAATTTCGAGGCTCATAAAATAGGAAGTAATAATCAGAAAACGGCATAGTATGGGGTTTTTTCTGGCAAGATCAGTGATTCTAACAAGGACCATTCCATACGCATTTGGGATCAAATATATAAATAACACTTTTCCATCGATTTCCAGGACTCATACGAACGGTTACCCGGTGTCCATGGTTACCCTCTTGAATGTGACGTGGTCGAAGCAAGAGTTAAAACCAAAAATTCTGAGGGGAGGGGGAAAGTCGATTACATCGACTCCAGTATTTCATTGATACTTTAATTTATCGAACCCCGAAAGAATTAAAGGTAAAATTGAAGTCGACAGGATTGGAACTCAGAACGCAGTTGGTCGGGAAAACTGCTGCTTAGCGTTTTGTCAGATGCTGTTACGTTTGAGCCTGCTCATTGCTATATACATAACATTGGTGTGGCACAATTTACACAGGAATACAAACAACTCCATACACATACCGCTAACAAGACGGACATATTCATATCTACGTGGGGTCTCATGTATACGTGGAGAGTGGATGATGTGCTCTCGCCATGTACAATAAAATTTGCAGGTTACCGCATGTGATGGAAAATATTCTTTAAATGAATATCTCTTTAAGGCAGACATTTGAAATAAATGAGGTAGAACTGGGGTGTGCGGAATGTTTATTTGGGCCTTTGGTGAAAATATTATGGGCAAAACGACATCTAGTATTTCCTGAAGTGTGATCTCTCGAGTTTGGTAGAAATGCTGGACCTCGAAAGATGGTTATAACAGCGCCTTTTTGTGCGCCGAAATGGTGCGCCACGCGTTGACCGGAAGTAAGTTGGAGAATGCAACAAAAATACCGGTGGAAATGCCTACACCGGCGACAACCCGACTCATATACGCAAAGAAACGCAGCAAAATTTGGATGGGCCGTTAGTATATAATGTTGTTGGACTGGTAACCGAAGATTCATGTGATGTGGTTACGAGATAAATACGTTTGTGCCAAGTCAAATCATTTGTGCTTACATTTAGTAAATTATATTATGTGTTTCCAGTACACCATACAGACGCCTCCACATTGCACTCTTGTCATATTAAACAGTCTAACGGATATATCAACAACTCGACAACGCTTTCAAGCACATACATATATATATGTACATACGCACACTCATGTATATATATATATACGCACACACACACACGTGCGCACACATAAGGTACACACATGCACGCACTCAAACGTGTATTTCCCTATACGTGGCCTGTGATCTGCCGTGTACTTTCGTTTGTTCTTTTTTCTAAATATCTTCCTCTTTGTTCCCAATATATTAGGTTTTAGAAAGCAGTTTATTGTTTACGAGATTTCCATTGAATTAATGTAATTTTAGTTTTTGTAGTTTGACTAATACATTTTGATGACACAAAACAAAAATGAAATCAAAAGACATGAAAAATGTTCGTAATTTGATCTAATTTTTCATTATTTAATTTGTTAAACTCTTGTTTAAAGTAAAATTTTATTTCATTTTATTTTATCTACTTCTTATTCAATAATATATTTACGTATTCATTTATTTATTAGCTTGCTTTATTCATTGTAATTCACTGAAATATATAGTTTGACGCAACAGAATCATTATTCAAACATGGAATCTCAGGAAAGAAAATATACAAGAGGAAATGCTTTCTCGCAAATCATACGCAGCACATTTCAGTTACATAACTGGCAAAGAATATTAACAACACTTGTTTGTTCATAATATTAACAACACATGCTTGTTAAACATCCATTTTGTGTTAAACAGTAACCCCGTGTATCTGTGGTTCTGGACCCTTTTAATATCAGGGCCAGACACACAAACCTAGAATTTGTTTTTAGGATGACGCACTAAAATAAGTAGAACACGAGTCAATTAAAGAAAAATTTATATTTCTAGAAGGAAGACTGTGGCGGGTTGCTGGATGGGCGCTTGAGGGTGGTATGCAGCCCTGGAAGCACTGCTGTATCTCGTAGCTGAACCTGGTAGAAATAGCAGCAAAATTCCCTTCAAATTATGCCTTTGCACTCTTGAAAAGTGAGTGACAGTTTGAGTAATGTCATTGCAGATAGACAATGCACCCACCACAAGAAAAAAACAAAAAAACGCACAGGATAATTGCTGGTTGGTGTGTTTTCATCAAATGTTTTCTCAATCACAACTGATTTGGGCTTAAGCAACAACAACTATAATAAACACAACTACAATGTTACTACAACAATAAGGAACGGCTCCCCTATGCGGCCGTCCAATTTTTGCGAAACAGCAGCAAAAATATTCTCGTGTCGTACTGTAATGTCGAAAGAATGACGTATGACATCCTGGTCAGTGGTTGTCATGGATATACAGTGTAAGAGTAATTAATCGGGAGAAGGATGAATGTTTTGGTTGCCTTTGAAAATAGGTTTGCCGTATCAGGTTTGACCTAGGGCTAAACGACAACAGGGCGTCTCCACACTTAATCAATTGCTAAATGACACATTAAAGGTTGAATTCCGAGATACACCGAGACATCATTTCATTCTTAGAATAATACTTTACACTGAAGAGTTAATATCTCGAAAGGCATATCTATATACGCGTACATGGATATGTATATTTATATATATATATATATAT
>NC_068984.1:9023027-9025343 GCF_001194135.2 Octopus bimaculoides
TATATATATAGGCGCAGGAGTGGCTGTGTGGTAAGTAGCTTGCCTACCAACCACATGGTTCTAGGTTCAGTCCCACTGCGTGGCACCTTGGGCAAGTATCTTCTACTATAGATAGATAGATAGATAGATAGATAGACAGACATAGATTTGATAGATAGATTGATAGATAGATAGACATAGATATATACGTGTGTGTGTGTGTTCATATATATACATACATACATAATGCATACATATACACACATACATACATGCATGCATACATACACATTGCTATGTCGATCGTTGATCGCCATGACACTTTTAAAGTCATACTTTGTTTAAACTCTGCTAGAGAAAGTTAATCTCTCCACTTCTTTTGAATTATTATTCCATTGTAAATGGCTCATCCATCCCCCCGAAATTGCTGCACCTGTGCCAAACGTTGAAACTGATAATGAAATCACAGAAATATGACAGAATGCTTCATCGCAAAAAAAGAAAAAAGGAATGGTTATTTGGCTGATTCACAGGCGCACGATTCTATAAATTTGTTGATGCTCCTCTGTTATTGTCTCTTAATGATTTTAGTTTGGTTCCTGGTTCTCGAAACGCTAAAACTCCATACCGTCTCTGCCAAACCTACCTGACACTCACCATTATGACTAATTCTCTGAGATTCGCATAAAAACTTTCACGAGACTTTCCTTCCAATAAATTTTCTTCTGTGGAATTCCGCTTCTGCCAAAGGTGGGAGAAAGATAGCGGCTGATTAAATCAATTTTGTTCTGTACAGGTGTTGTCACAAAGATACAACTTTGATGTAACAGGATATAGAACAGATAAAAAAGTAAAGTATAGTGTGAGTGTGTGTGTGTGTGTATGTGTACTGTGTATGTCTGCGTACGCGTGTGTGTGAATGCAGGAAGAGAGAAAATCTCAAATGCGATATCTTCGCTCATACCGTTTACCCGGATGTTAACTAAAAATAGTCATGTAAACTGGAATTGTAATTACAATCTCGCAGACAACGATGACTCTAAGAGGATATGTGTACATTGTGTCTATATTGATTCATCGTATAATTGCTTTACTAAATTTTTATGCCTCTTTTATTGCGAGTCGCTATCGAAAATATGCGTGATTGTGTGGTAGGGTGGATGTGTGGACGCATATAAGTAAGTATGTGAAAGTAGTTACATATATATGTAATTGTATACGCACACATATATATATATATATATGTTAATATTTAGAATATGTTTATATCTACCAACATATCCATCTACGAGAAAGTGTAGAATACATGTATATACATAACATATATACATACGTGTGTATCTGTGTTTCTCTAGGTGTATCCGTTTGTGTGTGTGCGTGTGTGTTTCTGTGTATGCAGATGTCTATAGCCGACGTGTATAATATATGTATCATAAATCAGACATCTTAAATACATGTATACAAATATACATATATACGTATATATTTATGTATTTATACAAACACACACACACCACATACGCATATCTATCTATCTATCTATCTATCTATCTATCTATCTATCTATCTATCTATCTATATATATATATATATATATATATATATATGCGTGTGTGTGTATGTATGTATGTATGTATGCATGTATGTATGTGTATATATATATATACATATATATATATATATGTATATAAATATGTATGTGTAATATGTGTGTATATATATATATATATATATATATATATATATATAGCTATGGTATATTCTGTTAAGAACGTAGTAGAGAACGATATGGAGTTCGTCCACCTTCAGATTACCCCCTGTGTTATCCAGTAGAAGTAATATACGTACTTGCAGGTTTACGTTTGGTTTTTCTGTCGTGTGCGAAGAGATAACTGAAAAAATTGGAGTCCACAACAAGAAGAGGAATGTTTGGATGTTAATTTTTTTATCACTACAATTGTTTCGACGCAATCTAAATCTCTCGGTGTTCACGTACTAGATTATGCATCTGTTTCCCTGCATTATGAGATCTAGTTGTGTCTCCTCAGGTGATATGTAAATATTGTATCCATAAGCTTAAAATGCTCGGCTTCAAAAGCATCATATCTGTTTGTCATAGCCTGAATTTAGTAGTGTTTATAAAATGAACGTCCAACCGTACCCCTTCTTACATGTGGCATATGGTGCACCTCTATAGGTAATGACGATTTGATAGAGGGAGTGAGCTTATGTCTACACAAACATTTGATCACTATAAACAAATCATCTGCATGGTTGTTCGGTAACAAACTGTCGAACAGACGGGGGACTCCATTATATATATATATATATATATAT
>NC_068984.1:9026147-9028647 GCF_001194135.2 Octopus bimaculoides
TATATATATCTTAGCCTATTGCATAGCTTTTAGTCTATTGTTTTCGAGTCTACACCAGTTATATCGGAGCAGTGTTGAAGTTGTATAACTAGAATGCATTGCTTATTTAGATCATTAAATGTTTTAACAATAAACTCTCAGCTGAAGCTTGCTTTTTTTACTCACTGTTTCTTTTTTTCGCTTTTGTTTGTTTCTTTTTTTTTATTTCCTTTCTGTTTCAAATCTAAACTTATCCACTGTGTTTGCATCGCTGGAAATCGATGAATTACCTTTCATTTTCTCACTCTCCTTGTAATAATAGAAGCTGTTGTAGATGCTGTGGCCCATGTTGCGTTACGATCTGTTGAATTCAATGCAAGTACAATGCAACAACAACAACAACAACAACAACAACAGCAACAACAACAACAGTAACAACAGCAGCAGCTGCAGTAAGAGCACGAGCAAAAATTACTACTACTAATATAACTGTTAGTACTACTATATAAGTCTTGTAAACGGCGCCCTCTGTGTAGTCGTTCAGTCTGCTTGAAATAGCAGCCAGCATCTGCTTAGAACAGCCTACAGTGCTTTCAAGAAGATTTTGGATAATGTAATCCCAATTCTAAAAATCTCTATGAAACAAATATGAGATGGTCACGACTGGAATGGACTTAGCATAGGTCTGTAAGAACTACTAATATTACTGCTACTACTACTACTACTACTGCCACCAAATGATGAGTATTTACCTGTTTATAAATTTGGGACAAGGCCAGCAATTTTAATGGGAGGTATTTAACGACTTACATCAGCGGCCAAGCTACGTAACAAGCACCTTATTTTGTCGACCCCGAAAGAAAGAAAGGGAAAGTTGATGCTTGCGCTATTTGAACCAAGAACATAAAGACTCAAAATTCTCTTTAATAATAATTATTTAAAATTTTTGCCACAAGGGCAGCTTGGGGGAGGTGGAGATGAGTCTATTACATCGACGCCAGTGTTCAACTGGCACTTAATTAATCGACCCCGAGATGATGAAAGGCAAAGTCGACCTCGGCGGAATTTGAACTCAGAAAGTAGCGACGGGAGAAATACAGCTAAGCATTTCGTCCAGATGCTAACGATTCTGACAGACCACTGCCTTAATAATAATAATAAATTAATAATAATAAAAAGCAAGGCGGCTAGCTGGCAGAAACGTTAGCACGCCAAGCGTAATGCTGTACGGTATTTCGTCTGTCTTTACGTTCTGAGTTTAAATTCCACCGACGTCGACTTTGCCTTTCATCCTTTCGAGGTAGATAAATTAAGTACCAAATGCGTACTGGGGTCGATGTAATCGACCGGCTTCCCTCCCAAAAAATGTTGGCTTTTGTGCCTAGAGTAGGAAATTAAATAATTATAAAAAGCATTAGTAATTTTGGCACAAGATCAACCATTTTACCTTAATCACAACATTCCTCTGAGTAGGACGCCGCTCGGCCAGCAATTTTGTGAGAAGGCCAGTCGATGAGATCGATACTAGTACTCGAGTGGCACTTTGCTTCATCGACACAGAAAAAAAAACGATGAGAGGAGAAGTTGACTTCTAAGAACGCTAAGGATTTATTCTTTGTAAGCCTAGAACTTATTCTATCGGTCTTGTATGGCGAACCGCTAAGTTTCGGGAACATAAATTTACCAGCATCTGTTGTCAAGCGATGGTGGGGGGACAAACAGAGACAGACAAATATACACACACACATATATGTATATACGACTCGCTTCCTACACTTTGCGTCTACCAAATCCACTCTCAAGGCTTTGACCGGGCCGAAGATATAGTAGAAGACACTTGCCCAAGGTGCCACGCAGAGGGACTGAACCCGGAACTATGTGGTTGGGAAGCAATTCAGCTCGAGCAATTCGGCCATCTTACCGATTAATCATGATAATTATTACAACAAAACAAATTAGAATAATTGCGTTAAGTGAAATTCATAAACTGTGGAAAATTCACAAGAAAGGCAAATGTCATTTTAGATAAAGGAACGGAGGGTTAGAGATTCTGCAGAATTGCAAATATTTTGAAATTAATAAATCAGACACACAACATTTTTAAAAAAACCGTGAGCGATGAATGCTACAGACACATTTGATTAATACTTAATACTGAGAGCTAAATGGGAAAACAAAAACTAATTAAATAATTGAATACGCATCAATACTCCAGCTGTCCTGTTCCTTTAATTAGTTATAGCATTAATATTCCCAACTGAAGGTGAATGGGTCAGAAAACTGGGCAAAATGAATATAAACTGAAAAAATACTGATGTTATTTAGAATATACCACCCAGGGTTTTGATACGGAAGGATTGTTATTTCCAACGAATGCAACCGTAAAGGAGGTTTAAATACGACTAGAAAACAATAGGAAACAGTGTGACGTAAGAGACAATTGTGAAAGAAAGAGTTTACAATGCATTCTTTTGCTTGTTTCAGTTTCTTTGGCTGCGGTCATGCTGGAGCACCGCCTTTA
>NC_068984.1:9030197-9035896 GCF_001194135.2 Octopus bimaculoides
ATGTATGTATGTATTTGTGTGTCTGCGTTTGTTCCCCCCCCCATCGCTTGATAATCAATAGAATAAGTACTAAGCTTACAAAGAAGTTGGGGTCAGTTTGTTCGACCAAAGACAGTGCTCCAGCATGGCCGCAGTCAAATGACTGAAACAGGTAAAAGAATAAAAGAATAGATAGATAGATAGATAGATAGATAGATAGATAGATAGATAGATAGATAGATAGATAGATAGATAGATGATGCCTATTTATATGGCATATTGTAAAAGCAGAGAGGAGTAAAGCAATGTGAAATGATTAGTATTACTCAAGACCATTCTTAGAACCGCCAGTTTCAAGAATGGTGCACGATCTTACAAGCAGCACCTTAACTGCTAGGTCACTCGCCTTCACATTTGATATGACCTTGTGTGTGTGTGTCTGTATTTATGCACCACCACCGCTTGACAACTGATGTTGGTATGTTTACTCCCCGTAACCTGGCATTCCGGCAACAGAGACCGATAGAGTAATTACCAGGCGAAATATTCTTCGAGGCGATGCCCCAGCATGGCCGCAGTCTAAATGACTGGCACAAGTTAAGTATCAAAGGTAAAAGCTGCTTTCTCGGCAGTAACCACCGCGTTCCTTCATTCCACTGTTCAGTCTCCGCCCCGTTCGAACCTTCTTTCCTGTTCTCATTCCTTCTCTCATTCATTCTATCTTAATCACACATTTATTTTGCAGTATTTATTCAAATCTATCATTCATTCACTCACTTCGCTTTCCCTTTGTTATCTCCATTGTTTCCTTCTCTCGCCGATTCAATAGCTAAAGCGTTCATTGATCCAACGAAGAAATAACTCGACACACGAAGCTTTCAAATCTTACCCGGATGTAGATGTAGCCTGTCGTTTTAATCCATTTGTCACCACGAAACTATCCTACTTTCAGAAAACACATGATTATTTTAAAACTAATCGATATTATTGATCAATCGACCCATAATTTGTAATTCTTTTATTTGTATGCATAAAAAATTGCTATCTGGCTTCTTTTGATATACAATAATTAGAGGCCTATGAGGATGTCAGGCGACTGTTTTCTTGACAGAATGACGTAAAGAGAATTGACTTCGTATTGTGCCAAAGAGGGAGAGGAGCTGCCTAAGATGAAACGTCTCTTTGTGCTTCATTCTCGACAGTGAAAGCATTAACCTTGGAACTTACAATATATTCAATACTTGTGTACTGTATTACAGAGGACATTTTGAATTGTAACGATTTAAGACCGAACAGAGGTAATCAAGTGTAGTTTCTACGCTCTGGAAATGTTGCTAAGTAAGATCCGGAAAGAATAAATATGTTGTATGCTAAATACATGTAATTCAGTTTTAGGTTCATAGAAACAAATCGACAAAATCCATTAAGAGTTGAAGCTTTAAAACCTTAAATTACACCAAATTAAGGGAGCAAGACATCAAATATAGAATCAATTTGAGCTTACGAAGTCTGATCAATAAGCATCCGGATTGCCATAGTAACGAAGCTAAAGCAGGCAGAGTGAAGCAGCTTTGAACAAATTGAGATTGAATTCTGCTGTGCATGCGCAATAAGTTTTAATGTTCTAACTCCCTTCCGCTGTTTACAGCAGTGCTTGGAAGGAAGGTGTGTATTGTGTGATCATCTCATTGAACCTGACAGAGAAAGTTGTCATGGCGACACCTGTTCAGAGGCCTACGCATACTTGCAGAAAGTATATGGAGAAGAGTGTATAATCCCCACACAAGTGTACGAGTAGTTCAGACGTTTCCAAAATGGCCGAAAAATGTCGATATTGACGAACGTTCTGGGAGACTCGCAACCAGCAGAACTGAATAAAAATTCGCAGATGTGCGCGCAGCTGTGAGGAGAAATCGTGAGCTATCAGAAGATGTGCAGATTAGTTTATGGTTCAATTCAGTCCATTATCACTGAAGATTTGGGAATGAGACGCGTGTCTGCCAAGTTTATGCCAAAATTCCTTTCAGCTGACAAAAGAGACACTCGGGTTTCAGTTGCACAAGACCTTCTTGTTTGTGTCCAGAACGATGAAAGCATTATGAAAACTTTGCGTAGGCCTCTGAGCATGTATCGCCAAGCTTTTGGCAAAATTTGATGCAGATTCTCTGTTGAACTTTCTCTGTCATGGTCAATGCGATGATCACACACTACACACGCTTCTTCCAAGCACCGCTGCAAACAGCAGAAGTGAGCTAGAACATTAAAACTTAGCGTACACGCACAGCAGAGTTCAAGATCAATTTGTGCCAAGCGGCTTTACTCTGCGTGTTTTAGATTCGTTACTTTGGCAGTCCGGATGTTTATTGATCAGACCACGTATATTAAAATGTTGATTGAATAAAGATGTCAAATACATAATTTGTTAACTAAGGGCAACGGCAGAATTTTAATCTCTGGGAATCGAAGAGAGCATTGCGTTTATATTGAAAGACAGGGTCCATATGAACCTTAAAGGTTCATGTAAGGTTTGGTTGTTAAAGTCTATCTACAATCAATTGATTATATTTCTAAAATGTACAAAATAGTTTAACAATTTTTTATACATTTCCTAATGATATCTCATTATAAAAATAGAAAAGGATTTTTTAAAGCATCGAATGGCTATGAGGGTCCACCCGAGTGCCTCAGAAACCAAAGAGGTCCATCAGCGAAAAATAGTAGAAGGTAAATTAGAAAGGAAATTAATTTGTTGGAGTTGTTGTTCTTGCTATCGTTGTTTAGTTACAGTCCTTCTTTGTGGAAGCTGACAAATTATCTCGTTATGTACGAGTAGAAAATAAATGGCTCCCAAAAATTTTAACCATTGTTCGTTTAAGTTACCGCACTAATGATTGTGACCCGGCTCGCCTAGATTTCTACAAGAAGCAGCAGCAGTGCCCTTTGTCCTACGACTCATTGGGTCAGTTGCCCGGTTTCCATGGGGTATAAGTGACCGAGGTACCTTGTTGTAGGGTGACTTGTTTACAGCTGAGCGAACTGTAGCAATGTGAAAAGAAATAATTTACTGAAGAATAAAATTTACCGCCCGGTCCGGGTATCGAAACCACGTTCATGCGAGCAACACCTCTAACCACTATGCCAGTACATATTATTATTTCATAACACAACAAATTTATATTTCTCAATGAGGTTTTTAGTTTTTATTGTTCACTCCTCAGGATGTCAGCCTGATCAAATAAACAATGTTGATAAAAACATAATTTGTTTTAAAATTAGTCGATATTATTGATTCATCGATCTATAACTTGTAATACTTTAACTTGCGGCATAAATAAACAAAAAAAATATCATCCGGTGTGATTAGTTACACAATATCTTGTATGAATTAATACTGGGTTGTCAAATAAATTCGTTCGTTTTTTTCTTTTCTACTTGGTATTCCGTCTTCATAAATCTGGAAAGAGGTAAAATGCACTCAAATTTGAAAGTTATCATGGAATAAACTACCCGCATGAGGCGCAATGGCCAAGTGGTTAAGGCAACGGAATCACGGTCGTGGGATTGCGGTTTCGATTCCCAGACTGGGAGTTGTGAGTGTTTATTCAAAGAAAACACCCAAAGTTCTACGAGGTTCTGGCAGGCAGTGGTGGCGAACCGTGCTGTACTCTTTCACCACAACTTTCTTTCATTCTTTCTTCCTATTCCTGTTGTACCTGTAATTCAAAGGGCCAGCCTTGTCACACTCTGTGTCACACTGAATCTCCCCGAGAACTACGTTAAAGTTACACATGTCTGTGGAGTGCTCAACCACTTGCACGTTAATTTCACGAGCAGGCTGTTCCGTTGATCGGTTCAACTGGGACCCTCGTCGTCGTAACCGACGGAGTGCCTCGAAATTACCCGCACCAGACGTTAGCTGTCGAGACGCTACATCCTTTAAAACTTCCATGCTTCCTGAAATCTACCAACAGTATACCCGATGGGTTTCTTTTTGTTGTTTTTTTAGATGTAGTGCACCCGAGCATTGTATACAGCAATTTCATTCATGTAGTGAAAAGTTGTACAGAAAAAACTGCTCTACAAAGAGAAGGCATAAAACACTACACCAAAATTGTTTTTCGAGCTCATTCAAAAAGCATTGTAAAATATTAGTTTTAAATTTTTTGGCAAAACCAAAGTTAACCGCGGCGAAATTTGAACTGTGGACGAACAAAACACCGCAGCGTATTTTTGCCCAGGATGTTATCGATTCTTCCATCTCGCCAATTTAGCAATTGAGAAACGGAAAACGAATGAATTTATCAAACAATGCAATATTTTGGTTTCAAATTTTGGCACAAGGCCAGCAATTTTGAAGCAGTGAGTAAGTCGGTTAAATCGATCCCATTGTTTAAGTGGTAATTATTCTATCGACCTCTAAAATGTGAAAGGCAAAGTTGAATCCGTCGGAATAGACAATCCAATATATTCTTTTCTAATCTAGGAACAAGGCCTGAAACTTGGTGGGGGGCAGTCGATTAGATCGATTCGCAGTACGGAACTGGTACTTAATTTAACGACTCCGAAAGGATGAAAGGCAAAGTCGACCTCGGCGGAATTTGAACTCAGAACGTAACGGCAGACGAGATGCCGCTATGTATTTCGCCCGGCACGCTAACGATTCTGCCAGCTCGCCGCCTTCTAAGTATAAAATATTCTTCTCTACTCTAGGCACAAAGCCCGAAATTTCAGGGGAGTGGGGTGGGGGGTAGTCGATTACACGGACCCCAGTACACAATTGTTACTTCATTTATCGACCCCAAAAGGATGAAAAGCAAACTCGACCTCGGCGGAATTTGAACTTAAAACATAAAACAGACGAAATACCGTTAGGCATTTCGCCCGGCGTGCTAACGTTTCTGCCAGTACGCCACCTTGACAATCCAACATATTGTTTTCTACTCTAGGTACAACGCCCGAAATTTTGTGGGAGAGGTCCAGTAAAATATTGCCATTCCTTAGGTATGATGAGGTTTGTACTTATCATATATTTCAATTCTAACAAAGGTTGAATATAATGTATGGTTTCGTTAATCGTTTCGATGGTGCTAAGTAAGATTTTTTTCAGCTTCGATTGCTAAAAGTCTTTGTGTACTTTTCGATAGGTTGCAGCAGAGGAATTATCTTAAAATCTCCGTTAATTCTGTAATTAGTAAAGATGGGATATTCGGGACGGAGTTTGCCAGTTTATAAGCAAAGAAATTGATAAGAAATATAATTAAATTAATATGAACGGTATAAAAAAAGAGAAAGCAGAGAAGAAGAGAAGCGATGAGGTATATAAATAAATAGTGAACTTATAAAAATAAAAGATAAAATTCAAAGAGTTAATGAGAGATCAAATGAATACGTGATTAATTAGATAAGCTGTATATACATGTGGGTGTTAATACAAACACACACACACACACACACACACACACACACACACACACACACACACACAAACAAACAAACAAATACATATACACATATATAAGTGGGTGGTGGAGATGAGGTGGGCTGTTTCTAATTAAATATATGTTAGTGGGTTAATAAATGAACGATGGCAAGAATCAGCGTTCAGGAAGAGGAGAGTGCAAGCTCAGGAGCATGCGCGTGCACTTGTGTTTAGTGCCTAAACTACATGAGTATCCCTACATACATATACTCATATATATATATATATATATATATATATA
>NC_068984.1:9036639-9037514 GCF_001194135.2 Octopus bimaculoides
TATATATATATATATATATATATATGTATGTATATATGTACATATTTACATATATATACACAGACACAGAGAGAGATACATACATATATATATGTATATATATATATATATGTGTGTGTGTATATGTATGTATGTATGTATATATAAATATCAATTGGCAGAGCCTCGTGTTCATAAGGTGTATAGATATGTGTGTATGTGTGTGTGAGTAAAAATATATGTGTATTTATCGTGATAATGCTTCCGTCCTTTTCACTTCAAACACACCAGTTCTCGTCCGATTACGGAAATTAAGTAACGTCGAGTCTATTTCGTACCTGCTTGAGAAACCTAGGTGTTGTAAGCAACTCACATTTTAACTGGCGCCGCTCCAGCATGGCCGCAGCCTTTGGGATGAAACATAACAAAAATGAAGGAATAAAAGTACATGTATATATGTATTTATGTATGTTCACTTTTGTTTTTAAACATCTAAATTCTACCTTCGAAGAAGAAGAAGGTTTCTAAGAAAGATACAGAGCTCCGTAGTTGGTACGTAGGTAACGAAAACAATTGTCACGTTTTTAAAATGAGAAAAGACTTTCATATTTTTACTGTTCCACTTACAAATTGTATTTGTCACACACACACACACCTATATTCTTTTATTCTTTTATTTGTTTCAGTCATTTGACTGTGGCCATGCTGTAGCACCGCCTTTTGTCGAGAAAATCGACCCCAGGGCTTAGCCTTTGTAACTCTAGTACTTATTCTATCGATATATTTTGCCGAACTGCTAGATTACAGGGACGTAAACGCACCAGCATCGGTTGTCAAGTGATGTTGGGTGTACAAACAAAGACACAAACACACACACACACACACACACACACACA
>NC_068984.1:9037850-9039620 GCF_001194135.2 Octopus bimaculoides
ATATATATATATATATATATATATATATATATATATAGATAGATAGATAGATAGATAGATAAATGGATAGATAGATAGATAGATAGATAGATAGATAGATGTGCACACACACACACACACTCTCTCTCTCTCTCTCTCTCACACACACACACCCACTCTTTCTCTCTCACACACACACACACAACATGTTTCAAATTGCGTTTCTACTGCAGGCGATTTATTCAAGAACAGAATGTATGTCAAAAGGAAATACGTAATATTTTTGACACAAATATTAGTAATATTTTAATGTTAGACTTTCTTTAAAATAATTACCTTCAATTTGACACACATACACCTACACAAACGCACACTCGTCCATGCTTACCTAGCTACCTTCCTATTCACACGTACCTAGCTACGTTCCTATTTAGACGTATGCATACAAATGCACACGTGTATAAATGCTTTGCTTAAACTATATTCAGAGTAAAAAAAAAGGCGGGGCAACAGAGAGCAGGAAATGAAAAACAGCGTAAAATAATTACAACAAAAACACAAGCAAAGGAATGAAATATGTGTGTGTAGCGAGAGGGAAAACGTGGAGGGAAGGGATATGAGAGGCGCTGAGTATAAAATATTGTGATAATATCCACAGGAACAAAGATATTGTCATACATATATTATCCTCATTCCATGGCGCTAACGTTGAATCAAACACATATTAACAAAAGAATGAAACAACGAACAACAATCAACTTCTCGTATAACGCAATGCAACTTCAATCAACGTATTACAGCTTCCATTTCGTTCATATGATATATGTAATTACAGGATAGGGAAGAAAGCTTTTTGACTTTTCTATTTATATGTATAGCTAAGAGGGTTTTCATAAATACTGTCTCTCTCTTTAATGTCTTCGAGATGATGCTATTTTTTTTTTATTCTGTTTTTCCTGTTTTTCGTTTTTTCGATCTTTCTCGCAAAATGATACAAGAGGATGTGAGGGGATTTTTCCAATAATCATCACCATTTTAACTTCATACATTGTTATAAAACTATCTTCTAATCAATACGCCATTATCCTACTTCATTTTCCTTTTACGACTCCCGCTACTATCTCTTCATTGCGTTTATCTTCGCTACTTTTCCATTTTCTCATTTTGCTTTTGTTGAGCTATGTATGTGTGTGCGTGCATGCGTGTATGTGTGATGTATGTGTGTATAATTAAAGAGACAGAGACAGATAAATGTGTGTATGTATAGGTATATATTTTATTACTTTTATTTCTTTGATATGTTTCAGTCCAAAGGTTGTGGCCGTACTGGAGCAACGCCAGTGTAATCATATATATGTATATACATGTCTGTGATTGTGCATGTGCGTGTATGTGTGTGGGTCACTTTTTATTTATTAAAATTCTTCCTGGAAGACAGGACTTTGTTTCAAACAAGGAAACTAATTTCTATGGCTGGAATTTGGATAAAAACGATGATAGTTCTATGCAGAACTCTGTAAAACGTGTTGCACATTTTCACTGTTCCACATTTTGGTGTAGCATAGTAGCAAATCTAAAATGTGTATTATCCAGTGTCTTCATAATTCTTTCGACACGTAGGAACGAAAACAAATCCACCAATAAGTTTCTATATAAATGTGAATATAAAATCAGAGTAGAAGACATTTAGATTTTTTGGATAGGAATCCAAAGATCTGCTTTTCACTGATTACAAAACAAATATGGATATCTGTGACTATACACACATATATATGTATGCATGTATATATA
>NC_068984.1:9039631-9045183 GCF_001194135.2 Octopus bimaculoides
TATATGCATATATGTGTATGCATGTATGTATGTATGTAAACATATGTAGAAGGTTGAAAACGAACACACGAGTTCGGCAATACATATACTAACTAAACTGTTCTTCATGATAAAAGTATTTTGCCATTTTCTACCTTGTCTTATTTTCCTTATATATATATATATATATATATATATATAAGGACCGCGTGTGTATCGTTGGCGATTTTCTTTCTCCGTCTTCCATTCTTTGGACTTTTTCTATATTTCTGATGAAGAGCTCCGCTCGAAACATGAAAGCCTCTTACTTTTCTTTCCTTTCCTGAGCGTCCAATAACACTGTACTTATCCCACCTTCTCGCGTTGTTTTTTCTTGTTTTCTTTTTTGCTTGTTCATATTTGGATTGACTATATATATATAAATTCATTTAAAATAAAGAGATGCCTATAATAGGACATCTGACCCGCTAGAAAGACCAGCAAAAAACTCTATACCACAAAAATATGCATAATTTCGAAAGGGAATGAAAAATAAATACATTTACCAATCTATATTCCGTACCATGGTTTCAAGTTATTTTAGCAAGATAAAAATATATCTCACAAGTTCACTATCTTCAGCGGAATAACCAGAAGACAGCATATAAACACGAGTCATAGGAAACATGGCTAATGCTTATATGCTTAATTTTTCAAAATTTACCGCGCATGTGCGGTTTACCTTATCGGCAGCAAATACAACAATGCCGATTTTCTTTCAGAAATTAGCCAAAAAATATTTTATCATTATTAATAAATTATAGGGCAGCAAAAAATTTCTAGAAATTTTATTTGCCACCAGTGGTCTAGCGAAATTATCCCTATTTTTATGGTATAGAGTTTTTTGCTGCTCTTTCTAGCGGGTCAGATGTCCTATAATAGGCATCTCTGTATTTTAAATGAATAATATATAGTCTATTGACTGATTTTTATTCTCGCTAGACCATTGGTCGCAAATAAAATTTCTAGAAATTTTTTTTGCTGCCCTATAATTTATTAATAATGATAAAATATTTTTTGGCTAGTTTCTGAAAAAAAATCGGCATTGTTGTATTTGCTGCCGATAAGGTACACCGCACATGCGCGGCAAATTTTGAAAAATTAAGCATATAAGCATTAGCCATGTTTCCTATGACTCGTGTTCATATGCTGTCTTCTGGTTATTTCGCTGAAGATAGTGACCTTGTGAGATATATTTTTATCTTGCTAAAATAGCTTGAAACCATGGTACGGAATATAGATTGGTAAATGTTTTTATTTTTCATTCCCTTTCGAAATTATGCATATTTTTGTGGTATATTGTTTTTTGCTGCTCTTTCTAGCGGGTCAGATGTCCTATTATAGGCATCTCTGTATTTTAAATGAATAATATATAGTCTATTGACTGATTTTTATTCTCGCTAGACCACTGGTGGCAAATAAAATTTCTAGGAATGTTTTTGCTGCCCTATAATTTATTAATATATATATACATATATATATATATACATATATATGTATGGATTTATTAATCTCTTTTACTTATTATTATTGTTGTTGTTATTATTACTATTATTATTATTATTATTATTATTATTGAAATGTTTTTAATCCCCACCTCCACCTCTCCCCCATTTAATTTTTTGATTTTGTTTACTTTAAAGAGATCATAGCGAATTGACGAACATATGCAAATCGAAATTAAATACAGACAAAAACATTGAAGTGAAAAGAATTTGTATTTTACTTGTGTTTATAATCGTAAATAATAATTTAATGTAAATTAAATATTCATCATTTTATGAGAACCAAACATTAATATGTAATAATTAATGTTATAAAGTTTAATAAGGGGCTCAATTTTCACCCCCTCCCCCAATTTTAAATTTAGAATTTCTTTATCCATTTATTTATTTGTCTATTTATTTATTCCTGACCGTTTATTCATAAAATATATTTGTCAACTAAATGCAATGGTCCGATAGAAGACGATGTTACTGTTGTTTTTAGCACCAGGAAGGTATTCATATCTACCTGTTTCTTTATACACCTATCTATATGCTTATTGAATTTAAACATTAAAAACGTGGTTTCTTGCATTTCCGGAATCTCCGTCATCTAAAACATAGGGGGAAAAAATTTCGAAGAAGTTCAAAATTTTAATTGGGAGTGGAGGACTGGGGGTGGGTGGGGGTAAATATTTTTTTTATTATTTTGCATATTCGTAATCTGCTACATCTAAAACGTAGGAATCCGAAAAAACTTTTTTTTCCAAAAGTGCATTTTTCAAGGAGAGGTGCGAAAATGCAATAGCCAAAGCCCATTACCCACTTGGAATTACCTCTAGAGATACACTGTGTGACGTACAACGAGTGTCTAAATGACTGCAGAGCAACGTGAAGTGAAGCTTCACGTTGCTCACAAAAAAACATGAAGTGCCTTCCGGTCTAGGAATCGCAACAACGATGGTGTGGTCATAGGTTCAACACTCTAACCACAAGGCCACGCGCCTTCACTTGCCAACTGTTATACAATATTATTAAACACCTTTCCTCTGATATTTCTTCCACGTTCATATCTTCTGTGTGAATCATACATTTATACTTCATTAACACTAAATTACTGTCTCTAGCCTCCAGGTTACAACGAAATAAAAATAAAAAGAACAGCCATCGGCAATTTCGCATTCGCATATTGTATACAAGCATACTGAAAAACAAATACAAACACTCGAGTACACATATATAATTGCCTGTATGTCTCTGGGCGTGTATTCGCGAAACTCTTTCACTAAACGAAAGCAAAACTATCTTCTACAAGATTAGTTTAGTATTTTAAATTACTTTGATAATTACAATTTTGCAGGATTAATATAACAGTTTAAAAATACGCTACGCAACATCTGTTTCAAATTAAAAGCAATTTCTCAATTTTTGTTTTTCCCCAATGTGTATGCATCCGGGCACATTCATTTGTGTGCATTCTGAAAACTCCTTTTCACGTGTGTGTGTGTGTGTGTGTGTGTGTGTGTGTGTGCGTGCGTGCGTGCGTGTATGTGTGAGTGTGTGTATGTGTGTGTGTGTGTGTGTGCGTGCGTGGATGTGTGTGTGTATATTTATATATTCAGTCGTAACTTGCTCCATGATCCTGTATACCCACAGGCCAAACTCGGAGTAGCCAGAAACTGGTTTCATCAAAAAAAAAGAATATCATTCATTTCTACTACGATATTGACCCTTTACGTTCTAAGTTCAAATCCCACCGGAGTTGACTTTACCTTTCATTCCATCGAGATTAATAAAATAAGTTAAATGTTAGGGGAATGTGATTAACAAGCCCTACCCACTAAAATTGCTGGCCTTGTGACAAAATTAGAAAGAATTATTATCTTTGATGTTATTCATCACTGCTTTCCTGTTTGTCGCTGTCGCACGCGATTCGTTGAACGCCGCTTCAAATGTGATTTTTTTCCCCATTTACTGAAGAAAAAGTTTCTTTTATTCTATTTTTTTATTAACAATAGACTACAGAATATTTGAATGTCTTCCGTTTTACCGTGAAGTACAAAACAAAAAAGAAAATTATTCTTGCAAACATTTGTTTTAACTGTATGTATTTCTGCCATCAGCCATTTGCAATATTTACACGCGTTTCAAAATGGCTGCCACAGAAGTAGCGGGAAGTGATGTTCACCTCATTGCTAGTAGCAGTAGTCTCCACCGCATAAACAAACACTATCATATTATTTTCAAGCATTAAAAATGGAGACAATAGAAAAATTAGACACAAAGAAAGGCTTGAAGCATAAATACAGTTACGTAATGGGAAACACACATACATATATACACACACACACACACCAAACGGTTGTATTTAGACATTATTTTGAATTTTAAAAAAATTGCAGAAACAGTACAGCATCAAGAACAACATGATTTTGTTTGAGTGCTAAGTGCACCAATCGTAGAAGTGTCAGAAACAATGCTTTCCAGCATTTGTTCAGAGAGTTTATATTCTGAATTCAAGCAACGTGGAGGTCAAATATTCTTTTCATCTTTTCGGGATGCATAAGATAAGATACTAATTGAATATTCCGAATGAAATAATCGACCAGTTCTTTCCCCTTAATTGTTTTTCTCCAGAACACAACGCATCGTCCGTTCCAGGAATTAAAACCACAATTTTACGATCATGAGTACCACGTCCTAACCACTAAACCACGCGCCTGCACATCCTACTCTACTTATTTCTTTATTGCCCACAAGAGGCTAAGCATAGAGGGGACAAACAAGAACAGGCAAAGGGATTAAGTAGATTACATCGACCCCAGTGCGTAACTGGTACTTAATTTATCGATCCCGAAAGGATGAAAGGCAAAGTCGACCTCGGCGGAATTTGAACTCAGAACGTAACCGCAGACGAAATACCGCTAAGCTTTTCGCCCGCGTGCTAATGATTCTGCCAGCTCGCCGCCTACTCTACACTCTACCAGATCGATCCACGGCGCCACATTTTCGTTAGACGAAAGAGTAATGGGAGGGCATTAGCCTTCCTTCCAAAGCATACAAACGTTCTTATATAACATATTACACTTACCTGATTCATATCCCTCGTTCATGTTTCTCCTCCCTTAATGGTAAATATCCATTTTGTCACAATTATCATTCCTTTCATGATAAATGTTGACAACGCCTCACCAGTCTTTGCTTCAACACAATTTTCAAGCTATTATATTTCATAATTTATGTATCCACCTGGTATTTCCAGTATTCCATCAGCTAAATTATTTAAATGCCCTCTCCTTCTTCTGTTTACTGTCATCACCTTTACGTGTGAAATATGTACGTACTGATCATAAATATTCTTTGAAAGACGCTTTTTCACAGAATATTCCATTCTTATATTTTCCACAAAGCAACCCATCAATCTTCCATTTATCATTTCAAGCTGGTTTTCTTTTTTTTTTTTCTTTTTTAGTTTTGTCTTATTTTTCATTATATTACTAGAATCGGTAGAGCGTCAGAAGAAATGTTTTCTATAAACTTTATATCGTTCTTTTTCTTCTGCTTTCTGCATTCAACGCCTGTAGATGGTGAATTCGCTATTTATTGTTCCGGGGTTAATAAAATAATTATCAGCCACATAACGAACGCAATGTAACAAATGTCTCTTTCTACCAAAATATTGCTGTCAATTGTAATGCTATACTTCTTCTTCTTCTTATTATTATTATTATTATTAATATTATTATTATTATTATTATTCAGTAGTTTTATTTTTATAACGTGCTTTCACTTCACTACCGAGCGCAGCTCTGTGCGCCTTGGGTATGTGCTGTGGTTTGCTGTGGTGCTCTTATGTTTACTGTATTGAAAGTGTTTTGCGTAGAATGTGTGCAGTACCCAGTAGTGCAATTTTCTGTATGTTATATATATTTGTAAGTCCTGGTGTTTTTGTTATGTATTTGTCTGAATATTTTTTTATTATACCTAAGGCACCTACTATGATAGGAATTGTTTCTGTTTTTAGATTCCACATTCGAGTTATCTCTATTT
>NC_068984.1:9050825-9053325 GCF_001194135.2 Octopus bimaculoides
TGAGAGAGGGAGGGAGAGAGAGAGAGAGGGAGGGAGGGAGAGAGGGAGGGAGGGAGAGAGAGAGTGAGAGAGAGTGAGAGAGTGAGCGAGTGAGAGAGATTTATAGATAGATAGATAGAGAGATAGATAGATAGATGCATATATATGTGTGTGTGTGTGTGTGTGTATACACATATATATGCATATATATGTGCGTCAGTGTTTGTAGACACATATATGCATATACAAGTGTATATGCATATATTCATAATTACACTCGTATACAAGCACGTATACATGTTTGTAAACATATGTATGTATATACAGACACAAACTGAAGTAGCTTCACTTCTCAATGAAATATTTACGATTTGTTTACCTAATCAAAATTTATGTATCTTACAGAAACAACGTCGATTATAAACCAATAGAGACATAGCACAGAAACATACATGCGCACGAAACAGCTACACACACACACACACACACAGACACACACACTATTAATGTTGAGGCGGGTATTAAAGGGGTATATATATATATATATATATATATATATATATATATACTTACCCACACACACCCAATCTATATCTACATCTACTTACGTAAATAGATGGATAGAGAAGAGGATAGATAGATAGATAGATAGATAGATAGATAGATAGATAGAGAGACAGAGAGAGACAGAGACAGAGAGACAGACAGACAGACAGACAAGTTGACAGAAAGATAGATACATATATAGACAGACAGACAGATAGATAGATAGATAGATAATTAGATAGATAGATAGATAGATAGATAGATAGATAGATAGATAGATAGATAGATAGATAGATAGATAGATTATAATATAATGGCTTTATAATATCGTACGTTGCCGTTTCTGGTGAATATGAGATTAGCCATTAGAGAGAGAGAGAGATGAGGAGATTGTAAATTTCTCTCACAACCAAATTAGTAATGTCCATTCTTACGTCTACTTTATCACCCACATTTATATTTCCGTGTTACGTTTTTAAAAATATGAAGTAATCTTTGTCTGCCTCCAATAAATCACATGAAACGATGGTTGAGCGGAGCATCCTGTGCGTTGTTACCGGATCTGCATGAAATAGCAACCTGATACACCTCAAATTACGCATTATTGTATTTTAAAATCAAGCAATCTACGTTAAATAATGATGCTCCAAGGCTGAAATAAATGAGAAAAACGGGGTGATTATGGGTGTAACATCTCCTTTCCATATACATTATTTACATTATTTACATTTGACGGAAATTTGTTTTCATCTTGTTTGTTGTTAACACAACGTTTCGGCTGATATACCTTCCAGCTTTCATCAGGTGTCTTGAGGAAATTTTGAACCTGGGTTCTCACTCCTAAGGTATTTTTCGATGTTATAATTATTATTATGATTATTACTATCATTATCATTATTATTATTATTATTATTATTATTAAGGCCACTGCCTGGAATTGAACTCGAAATCTTGGGGGTTAGTATCCCACGCTCTTAACCACTACGCCATATGCCCGTGGGCATGTCCGTCAAATTAATAAATAATGTAAATAATGTAAATAATGTACATAATTCCTCATCTCTTAAATATAGAACGGTATTATCCTTTCCGTATATCTAGCAAACGGAGTAACAACAACATCAGGAATATATGGCACGAGCTGTTGTTTTGAGCGTCTCAATATCTTTCATCTTTTTACTTATATCACTCATTGGGCTACGATTATTCTGCAACACTATTTTGGAAGATGTTGGTCGAACAAATCGACCCCAGTCCGAGTTACTTTTTAAAGCCGGGTACTTGTTCTATTTGCTCTATTTGCCGAACGACTAAGTTACGGGAACGTAAAGAAGCCAACACCGGTTTACAAACGGAATGTGCGACTAATACTGATATAAACGCACACGCACACATATTTATATAAACGACCGGCTTTCACAGAGTGTCTTTCACAACGCGTTGGTCAGCCCAGGGCTATAGTCGAAGACACTTGTCCAAGATGCCGTCTGGTGAGACTGAACTCAAAACCACGTGGTAACAAAGCAAGCTTCTTAACCACTCAACCAGCCCTCGGTAATTTAAAGTAATTTACATACATTCAATATGGAGAATAAGTGTAAGTTTCTAAAGTTCTTAAACACGACTCCAGCAGTGAGACGAGGAAAAGTATTGTCCATGCGTAATTCCGTCCAAGGTGGGCAGGGGCGGTAACTCCGAAATCTCAAATGATGAAAATTTCAAATGACTCATACATTCAGAAGAGAATGTTAACACAAGGGTTACTATTAATTCAGTGAATATCGGGAATATAATACACGGAGTGTGTAGAATTGGCAATTAGTATTCGTAACATACAGCATATAAATTAATTAATTCTATGAGATTAATTGCATGAGAGAAAAGAATAGCTGGATGAACTCTGGCTCTGTCTCCTCTTTCTCTCTCTCTCTCTCTCTCTCTCTCTCTCTCTCTCTCTCTCTCTCTCTCTCTCTCT
>NC_068984.1:9053859-9058404 GCF_001194135.2 Octopus bimaculoides
ATATATATATATATATATATATACATATATAGATATAGATATATGAATGTGTG
Organism: Octopus bimaculoides; assembly: GCF_001194135.2. Lineage (NCBI taxonomy): Eukaryota > Metazoa > Mollusca > Cephalopoda > Octopoda > Octopodidae > Octopus > Octopus bimaculoides. The sequence goes on from NC_068984.1 coordinate 9,053,913, forward strand.
TGTATATATATTTATGTATGTATGTATATAATGTATATATACATATGTATCTATACATATATAATTGTGTATGTATATATATTTATGCATATATGTATATATACATATATATATATATGTTTGTATGTATATATATATATTTATATATATATACGTGTGTATGCGTGCGCATGTGTGTGCGTGTGTGTGTGTGTGTGTATAAGGAAAGAGAGAGAGAGAGAGAGAGAGAGAGAGAGAGAGATAGCGAAATATATTGCTATGAAATTTATTCTCAAGTTCTCTAACGTGTTGCGTCACTTTCATTGTATCTTAAAGCATGAATAGGCGGAAACTTAGATATTAAACTATCGTAAGATTACAGATTCACGTGAGGTGGACAAATAGTTTGTTGTTGCTGTTCTTGTTGTTTAACCCTGGGTCAACTATGATTGACCATACATACATTCATCGGTTGCGGCCCTCCGTTCTAATTTTGCTAATATTTTTTTTTTACTACCATAAATTCTGAACCGTAACTTAACATATACCATCTTGAAATGTTGTGTAAGAATAACCGAACCGAAACATATGTATATTGAGTTCTACATCGGTTTGTTGGTCTCGCAATGCCTGAGGATAATATTTCCTTTTGAAAATTAGTATTATTTCATCATTTTGTGTCAGCACCAAGAAATTTGATAAAAACTAAATTGTAATTATTGGATGCCTGCCTTGCTTCTTGTTATATCCGCCAAAGTTAGCCATTATTTGACGAGTAATACTACATTTTTTTAAAATAAACTATTGTCGAGGCACTTCGTCGATTACGACGATGAGTGGCCCATTTGATCTACTCAACGGAACAGCCTGCTCGTGAAATTAACGTGCAAGTGGCTGGACACTCCACAGACACGTGTACCCTTAACGTAGTTCTCGGGGAGATTCAGCATGACACACAGTGTGACAAGGCTGCCCCCTTTGAAATACAAGTACAAGACAAATGGGAAGAAAGAGTGAGAGAAAGTTGTGGTGAAAAATTACAGCAGGGTTCACCACCCTACCCCCCTGCCGTAGTTTCGTGGGGATTTTACGTGTTTTCGCTCAATAAACACTCACAACGTCCGGTTCGGGAAACGGAACCGCGATCCTTTGACCGCGAGTCCGCTGCCCTAACCACTGGACCATTGCGCCTCCCGTAATCTACTGTACTAAACAAGTATTATCATCGATTTAATCGTAAAGCTTACGTCAATGAAAAAAAAATCTATATTAAAATCAAACTTCAATTCTATTCGTACTTCGACAAAATTAGTCATTCATTTTACCTCTTCGTTTTTAGTTTCTTATTAACAAAGTTTTCTATCAATATCGATCATAAAATACATGTGCAAATGTCGATTGTAATCAATATAGAGAATACTAATATTACCTTTGCAATATTGCACCTGGCTTTTTTAAAAAACTAAACTAATTCAGAATTCATAATAGGTAATGTTTCATTTAAAAATATTTCCAATATAAAACGTTATTAGAAATCGTTATGGCTTCATGTCTTTCTTTAGATTCACGTTGTTTTATTAATTCTTTTCTTAATCATCCGTATTCTGTTCTGTATTCTGATGGATGAATTGGATTTTCTGGGGAGGGGATTCCTTTAATTTCCGAAATCGTCTCACACTCAAGAATTATTACCTGGGATTATCTTTTTCCTTATTTCAGTCTTTCGACTGCGGCCATACTGGGGCATCAACTCGTATCGACCCCAGTACTTATATTTCTTAAGATTTTTGCTTATGCTATCGGTTTTTTTTTGTCCGAGCCGCTAGTTTACAGGGACGTAAGCACCCCAGCACCGGTTATCAAGCGGTGGTGGGAGACAAACACAGACATAAAAACAGACACACGCACATCAATCCATCAATCCATCCATTCATTCATTAATATATACATGCATACATGCATACATGCATACATACATAGATACGGCTCTCGTGGTTTTTGATCTTAAATGACTTGACGTGTCATGTATATGTTTTGTCTTGGCATAAAAGATGGGCTACAGCGATGTTTCTGCTTGACCTTAACCAGTTGAGCATGTCCCTGGGTGGCTGTCGATATGACCGAGAGAGAGGGAGAGAGAGAGAGAGAGAGAGAGAGAGAGAGAGAGAGAGAGAGTAGACATCGCTAATCACAATGCGTTATACATTTATTTAGCCCTCAAATAACACCAACGCGCTGGCTAGGTGAGCAAGTGAACATTCTGCAGCAACGCCAAATGAAGTGTTTTGCTCAAAAGCACAATACGTCGCCCTGTCTGGGAACAGCCTGGCCACTAAGCTACGCGCCTTCACACATATGCATGTATATGTGTGTCTGTGTGTGTGTGTGTGCGTGTGTGTGTGTATGTGTATTGTGTGTGTGTTTATATATTTACAGACATGCACACACAAACACATTATCTAAAGTGCCCTTCCGGTATTCATAAGCACATTGTGATAGGAAATTAACTCAGCTGCTATTTCTAGCATATCAGTCAACCATCTAGAAATGTCAAATTTGTTAGTTCCAATAAAACGGGACAACATTACTCTCTTACAGCCCAGAGGACCAGAGATTAGGCGGCGAGTTGGCAGAAACGTTAGCACGCCGGGCGAAATGCTTAGCGGTATTTCGTCTGCCGTGACGTTCTGAGTTCAAATTCCGCGGTTGATAGATTAAGTACCAGTTGTGCACTAGGGTCGATTTAATCGACTGGGCTCCTCCTAAAAAATTTCGGGCCTTGTGCCTAGAGTAGAGAGTAATATTACTGGAGAGAAAGATAGCTAGCTGGCGGAAACGTTAGCACACCGTGCAAAATGCTTAGCGGTATTTCGTCTGTCTTTACATTGTGAGTTCAAATTCTGCCGAGGTAGACATTGCCTTTCATCCTTTCGGGATTGATAGATTAAGTACCAGTTGTATACTGGTGTTGATCTAATCGACTGGGTCCCTCCCCGAAAATTTCGTGACTTGTGCCTAGACTAGAGAAGGAGCAGGGATTAGGGATAACACAACTACTTCATCCAACACCGATTTCAGCATTTTTTTTTCTGCTTTTTTTGTTAATTATTCACCTCCAATTTTAGCTTTAATTGGCTTCATTAAGATCTGATTTAATACACAGCAACTAATTTCACCTTTGACTCTTTTTTATGAATTTCGAATAATTAATTGTTGTCCTTTTAACTTTTGTTAATTAGTTCTTTAAGTAATAAGCTTTCTCATTCATATATTTAATAATCTTTTGACATACTTAGTTTATTTTGAAATAATCCGTCGTAAATCCTCATTAATCCATATAAAATTAAGGTTACTGCTTACTTAGCATTCATTGTTGCTTTAAAAGAGATCTGCACATTTTGTTTTCACGCGCGCGCACATAGACACACACAGATAGATAGATAGATAGATAGATAGATAGATACATAGATACATACATAAATAGATAGATAGAAAGATATAGATAAATAAATATACACACACACGCACGTTTATATATATATATACATACATACATGCATGCATACATACATACATACATACATACATACATACATACATATATACATACATACATATAAATGTGTCTGTGTGTGTGAATGTATATATGTATGTATGTAAGTTTATATATGTGTTTGCATACATAGAGATAGATAAATAGATAATTGATACATATAGAGATAAAGATAAATAGATAAAGTGAAGTATATTGCCACTTAAATGTGGCTGACCCCTAGGGGTGGATGTTACTGTTGCTTTTAGCCCCAGGAGGACATCTCCTCCAGCTGGCTTATCGATCGATAAGCCAGATGTCCTCCTGGGGCTAAAAGCAACAGTAACATCCACCCCTAGGGGTCACCAACATTTAAGTGGCAATATACTTCACTTTATCGTGCAGTTACTGTTAATACCTAATTTAGAGAATTAACATTGATAAATAGATAAATATACATATATATACATACACACATACATATATGTATGTATGTATGAATGTATGTTTGTATGTATGTATGCACACATGCTTATAAAGCTGTAGAAGTAACTTGATGCGCGGCATAGGTAGTAAGCAGTGTGATTACAATGAATTATTAGCCACGCAGTAATTGCATGATGAAAGCGAAGAAAAACAGCAGTCTTCAGTATTTTAACGAGGGTAAATACGAACTCTTTTATTCGTCGCACTTTCATTAACATCAACTCAAACATACACGTGGAATAACATGGAATAACATGGAATAACTTGGAATAAGTGTGTGGAAAGAAGATAGAAATAACAGAGAAATTATTTCTATTTAATAATATCTTATATTTTCATAAAGGCACACGTGAAAAAATATCCTTGATCACACTACATCATTATGGAAATAAGCACAGGTTACTGAGATTTTATACACACACACACACACATACGTACAAATATACATACATACATATATATATATATATATATATATATATATATATATATATA
>NC_068984.1:9059166-9060471 GCF_001194135.2 Octopus bimaculoides
TATATATTCTTTTCTACACTAGGCACAAGACCCGAAATTTTGGGGAAGGAGGCCAGTCAATTACATCGACCGCAGTGCGTAACTGGTACTTAATTTATCGACCCCGAAAGGATGAAAGGCAAAGTCGACCTCGGTGTAATTTGAAGTCAGAACGTAAAGCCAGACGAAAGACCGCGCTAAGCATTTCGCCCGCCGTGCTAACGATTCTGCCAGCTCGCCGCCATGACACATGGTGAATCGACGTTTGTTCGCTAAAAATACACTTATGAGCCAACAATTATACATGAATTTATTTTATACGCTGATTATGCCAAATGCTATTTTGTAAATATCACGATTATGTAATTATGTAAATATAATCACATGTAATTATATAAATGAAATAAAGACGAATAACACAATTATGTAACAGATACGGATATACTGGAGCGGAAAACTATCTATAAATATCGGATCTAATTCCCGGTTACATACATACGAGTAGGACATTTTGAAAGACTGTTGGATAAGTTTTACTGGCGTGTGAAGAAGTGTGGGAATTAAGATTTAGGGCAAGGCCCCTAATATGAAGGGGAACAGCGGAGAACACTTGACGGCGTTGCTGGGACAGGAGGCAAGTAAAATCTCACAAACGATTGTGATAGATTTGTTGCTATTTTTGTTATTGTCGTTGTTGTTGTTGTTGTTGTTGTTGTTGTTGTTGTTGTTGTTGTGTAACGCTCATGGCTACATAATTTAAGGCGTTCTATGCTCGAAGACATTTCCACCATAAGCAATCCAAACCTTTTCATGCATCGAAGACTACGTCATCGAATTTGCTATTATTGTTGTTGTTGTCGTTTGTCTTCTTCTTCTTCTTCTTCTTCTTCTTCTTCTTCTTCTTCTTCTTCTTCTTCTCGTTCTTCTTCTTCTTCTTCTCCTTCTTCTTCTTCTCGTTCTTCTTCTTCTTCTTCTTCTTCTTCTTCTTCTTCTTCTTCTTCTTCTTCTTCTTCTTCTTCTTCTTCTCCTTCTTCTTCTTCTTCTTCTTAAAGAAGTTGTACGAGAGAAATTTGGCTGCTATTTCTAGCAGAGCGAGTTTTCCTCGCTGCCTATCAGTGTGTATACAAGTATGTATACACACATGTATACGTACTTACATACAAATTTACATACATAATAGATGCATACATGAAAAGATATACAGACGAGTGCGGTTGCATGTATGCATGAAAGTATGTGTATATGTATGCATGTATATATATTTATAAATATATATATATATATATTTCTCCCATATATATATATATATATATATATTTCTCCCAT
>NC_068984.1:9060823-9061842 GCF_001194135.2 Octopus bimaculoides
GTGATGGGGAAACTTGCTCCACTCTTTCACCACAACTTTCTCTCACTCTTTCTTCCTGTTTCTGTTGTACCTGTATTTCAAAGGGCCAGCCTTGTCACTTTCTGTGTCTGGATGAATCTCCCTGAGAACTACGTTAAGGGTACACGTGTCTGTGGAGTGCTCAGCCACTTGCACGGCAATTTCACGAGCAGGCAGTTCCGTTGATCGGATCAACTGGAACCTGCGTCGTCGCAACCGATGGAATGCCACCAATATATATATACATGTGTGTGTGTGTGGATGCATACCTTATGTAGTATATAGTATTTTGCTTATATAAATCAATAACGATGAAAATATAAGCCGTAACTAAAACGAAGTATACGCGTTACACAGACGCACACATAGAAACACACATACACACACTCACACACACACATTGTATATTCACACATCCAAATGCACACATACATACAACCACACATATTGACATATACCACCCTTCTTTTCTCTCTCTCTCTCTCTCTCTCTCTCTCTCTCTCTCTCTCCCTCTCCCTCTCTCTCATTTTGCCTGTCTTTGTATGTAAAAAGCTAAGATACGGTTGAGTGGACACTACATTGAAATACCATTTCAGTTGTTAAAACCTGTAGTAGTTGTTTCGTGTGTGTTGCTGAGCAGACCATTCTGCCAACAACCAACAGATTGATAGAATTGATCACATATCAGTTAGGTGAACGTACCACGCTAGCAAAGGCGCAATACGGTCTCGATTTCGGACGACACGCTTCTCCATTATTGTATCACACATTTGGTGAACAATGGCATCGTTAGTCTGAGATGGTTTTCCGCGTCTCATTCCTTGGTTTGTTCGCGTCTAAGGCGGAAGCACGAAGGGACAACTATGCACATCAGCCAGCATGGTTTCTAATATTCACTTTTGTTCGACGCGTTGGCTTATGAATGAATTTTTCGGTCTCTCACACACACACACAAACACGCATTTCTCTCTCTCTCTCTCTCTCTCTCTCTCTCTCTATAT
>NC_068984.1:9062106-9063807 GCF_001194135.2 Octopus bimaculoides
GAACACGAGGGTATAAACAGAGAGAGAATATATCTATCTATATGTGCGCGCGTATGTGTGTGTGTGTATGTGTGTGTGTGTGTGTATGTGGGTGTGTGTGTGTATGTGTGTGTGTGTGTGTGTGTGTGTGTGTGTGTACGTGTGTGTGAATCCCTCTCTTGTAGCAAGAGTTTCACACGGCACCGATCGTAAATCAAAGATGTCAGACTGTCACTGTGGCTAAAATTAAGTCACGAGAATTATGTTGCCGTTGAACCCCTTAAATCGATAAGAATGCTGCTATAACGTGGGCATTTTCCTTTGACGATTCTCTTGACAGCTCCACTATTTTGTGGTTACGGCTGAAAACAATAACACTTCTGCTAATTAGCGACATTAAACATGAAACATTGTGGTGGCCTGTTTATTTTCTTTATTCATTTATTTACATTTGGAGTCTTCCGAGGATACATTCAAATGAAATTACACTCGCTAAAGTGTACTTGCAGATCGAAAAGATTACATAAATTTATACTTTCCATCATATGTAGAGCATTCACTTTTACATGTAACTACATACAGTAGCGCTTCAACTTATTATCCATGTGTGTGCGTGGAAGTTTGTGTCAGTGTGTATATGTGGTTGTTTATAGTATTGATTCATATTTTCATTATTTTCAATGGATTCTATAAATTTCTTTTCCCCAAATATCTTTCATAAGAGTTTAACAGTTCCATAACTGCATCCCAATGGCTAGCCTTCCACTTTCGAGACACATAATACATTTACAGGAATAAGTATTTTTTTTTCTTAATATCTATATCTTACGAATATTGCTTATGCAATGGGAGTGGACTATCTATATACATACAGACAGGCATCTTACGCCACATCGCCTCGATAAACAGCAAAGATTTCATAAGAAACACAGTGACATTACTATCCCAGTTCTGAATCATTTCTCATATATATGTATATATATATATATATATATATATATATATATATATATATATATATATATATATATATATATACATTGCATACTTCATCGCTCTGACAAAGAAAGAAACAAAGCGTTTGGGAGTCAAAGAGGTTTATAATTAACGACACTAGAATATATCTGGTATTACTGTATGCATCACAGTTCAGAACATAGAGAAAAATGAATCCCAAAGTTATTTCAACATAGAAAATAAAAATGGCTGTGTGTTTAAGACGCTTGCTTTCCATCCAACATAATTCTGGTTTCAGTCTCACTGTCAGCACATAGGGCAAGTGTTTTCTACAAGAGTTTCGGGTGGACTAATAGAAGTGGCTGTGTGGTAAGTTACCTGCTTACGAACCACATGGTTCCGGGTTCAGTCCCACTACGTGGAACCTTGGGCAAGTGTCTTCTACTATAGCCTCGGGGCGACCAAAGCCTTGTGAGTGGATTTGGTAGACGGAAACTGAAACAAGCCCGACGTATATATGAATATATGTGTGTGTGTGTGTGTGTGCATATGTTTGTGTGTCTATGTTTGTCCCCTCCAACATCGCTTGACAACCGATGCTGATGCGACCGATAGAATAAGTACTAGGCTTACAAAGAATAAGTCCTGGAGTCGATTTGCTCGACTAAAGGTGGTGCTCCAGCATGGCCACAGTCAAATGACTGAAACAAGTAAAAGAGAGTAAAAGATATATATATATATATATATGTATATGTGTATATATAT
>NC_068984.1:9064518-9066466 GCF_001194135.2 Octopus bimaculoides
TATATATATATATATATATATATATATATATGCTCTTACTCTTTTATTATTTTACTTGTGTCCGTCATTTGACTGCAGCCATGCTGGAGCACCGCCTTTAGTCGAGCAAATCGATCCCAGGACTTATTCTTTGTAAGCCTAATACTTATTCTCTCTGTCACTTTTGCGGAATCGCTAAGTTACGGGGACGTAAACACACTAGCATCGGTTGTCAAGCGATGTTGGGGGGACAAACAGACAGACAAACATATACACACACAGATACATATATATATATATACATACACACAATGGATTTCTTTCAGTTTCAGTCTTCCAAATCCACTCACAAGGCTTTGGTCGGCCTGAGGCTATAGTAGAAGACACTTGCCCAAGGTGCTACGCAGTGGGACTGACCCCGGAACCATATGTGGTTGGTAAGCAAGCTACTTACCACACAGACACTCCTACGCCTGGTGTGTAAATTCCGGTTATACGAGTGGTGTATGAAAAGTATTAAACCTCAAAAAAAACAAAACATGGTACAGAACTTCTGATAAAGGTACAAGACCACAAGACTCAAAGGCCGTGAAGGCTCAAAACTTTTCATACATCCCTCGTATACATCTCTCGGAATTTTAATCCAGAACATGAAGATAAACAAAATGCCGCTAAGCATTATGCCTGGTAACCGAAGGATTTCTCCCGACTTTCTTGAAATTCTAATATTTAAATAAAAGTCTCAGTGATGATGCTGGAATGTGCTGAGGAATTTCAACCATGTTTCGTGGTCTGCTACCACAACAGCTCCTTTATAGGATCCAGTTAGCTCAAGACATCATCAGGAGGAACCACGTCCGGTTTCGGCCCCTACTCCTCTACCGTTTTGACGTGACGGGGCCCCTCCTTTCGGAGGTGTCTTCAGCTCCGGTGTTGGGTGCATGTCTTCTTTCTTCTATTCCCTGGCCTCTTCGATGCAGCATCAACGAGTGTCAGCGTCCGACTGATCGTCTATATCAGATATATTCAGCGGACAGTGAGCGGAATATATGCTGGCGTTTGGTTACGATCATTTACATTCGGAGTTTACAGTCTGTCGGAGCTGACCGAGTCTTTTGTTCCTCTCAGCTCTATTAATATATATGTATATACGTAAGTATATAGAATGTAATTGGGCTGATTCAATCGATTATCCCTCTCAGTCAAAGTGTTTTGGGTTGTGCAACAATACAATCTATTATTGTGCCAGGCAGAAATTCGATATATATACATTTAGAAAAAATACTGCTATGCTCAAATATTGATCTGACCACAAAAGGCTTTATACTTGTTCGGTTGGGGAGCACTAGCATGTTTCATTGTCCATGCCTTTGCTAAGGTCATTAATGGTTTAAGTTGATGGGAATGACTTCAACTTTGTTAAGAGACAACATTAGGCTCTTAGCTAGCTTAGAAATTAAATCTTGCTCCACATTATTTGTTATTATCTGCACTACTCTATCGCATTTACTACCATCCATACTGCAAAGAATGTATTCTTTTACAATGTTTATTGATTATATTAGTTTAGTCACTTTTAAAAGAAGGGGACTGTGTTACAGTCCCCTTTTTAGAAAACATCTATTCTACACCAGTCAGCTTAATTATGACTTCTACAGTCAAGGGAGATGTAACTCTAATTTTATCCTTTCTTTTTCCGTTTTTATTCACACTTTGTCTTCTCTTTCCCTTTATGGCATAAACCTTCTCGTTTTTTCTCGCAGTTTCTCATATACCAGCATCCTAAACCACGTTATAAAAATCTGCCTCACCACGTGTCTCGTTGGCAAGAAACTCTTAGTAGCGCCTATTTTAATACCTTTTATATTAAATGATATTTGTCCCTCACTGGATGGCAGACACTTTAACCTACTTTAATGTGGAACGGTGTTAAATATATATCATATATATTATATATATATATATATAT
>NC_068984.1:9066798-9067603 GCF_001194135.2 Octopus bimaculoides
TATATATATATATATATATATCTTGTTCCAGGGGAGTCACAAGTTCGAAAAGAAGTTATGTCTGTATACTTATCATAAGGGACTCAAGGATAAGTCTGGGAGTGAATACATATTTAATCCATAATCGTTAATCCAAGCAAATAAATATTATTCTGTTTCGCATAGCGCTCATCGGCGAAAGCGATAAATATTGAGTTGGATTAACGATTACGGGTTAAAATCATTATATAAACACACACACACACACACACACACACACACACACACACACACATAAGCACACGCACAAACGTACACATATGTGTATATATATATATATATGTGAGTTGTGTAAACTTAATTCCTTTAGCTGTTGTTTATATATACTCATATATACATACACTTATATGTATCAATCTCTCTCTCTCTCTATCTATCCATCTATCTATCTATCTATCTATCTATCTATCTATCTATCTATCTATCTATCTGTGTATACACACACACATACACACACACACACACACACACACATATATATATATATAAGAATAAGATTGTTATTTTAAATAGCGATCAAATCAAGTGGAGCATGTGAAGGAAAAACTTATAGGTTATAATAATTATCAAAATAATAAATAAAGGTATCTAAGAGGTACCACCATGCTTGAAATAGCAGTCAAAACCTGACTGTGGTTTTAGAGTGAAGTCTTGACTGCTATTTCAAGCATGGTGGTATCTCTTAGATACCCTTATTTATAATTATATATATATATAATACACCCCACGCACACATATATATATACATATACATACATATATATAT
>NC_068984.1:9067966-9068681 GCF_001194135.2 Octopus bimaculoides
GTTGGTGGTATATTTATTTTGGGTCGTGTACGGTTTTCTCAGTACGGTTGTGGTGATGGTGGTAGTGGTAGTGGTGACTATGGTGGCGGTGGTGGTAGTGATGATGAGGGATGGTGGTGGTGGCGGAAAGTGGTTGGGTTGTTTTTTGGCAGTGGTGCAAGTAGCAGTTGTGTTGGTGGTATATTTATTTTGGGTCGTGTACGGTTTTCTCAGTACGGTTGTGGTGATGGTGGTAGTAAGGTTCATAATGGCGCTTTCATTGTTATTGTTATTGTTGTTGTTGTTGTTGTTGTTGTTAGTGGTGGTGGTGGTGTGTGCTGCACGATGGTGTTGTTGGGTGTAGGGCGAGTGATAATAGCAATACCGGAAGCGCTAGATCCTGATGCAGCGGCGGTGATAAACACCTTCGTTTCATTGATTGAACGCACGCAACCGTAAAAATTGTCACTTGACTAGCACTGATAATAAAGTGCCAAATAGAGTCAACGCCTGCAGGTTTCAGCGAGGGGTTAGGGTCAGTTACTTCGACCCCAGTGCACAACTGGTACTTGTGTTATCGATTCCGAAAGGATGAAAGGCAAAGTCGACCTCGATGGAATTTGAACTCAGAACGTAGCAATGGGCGAAATACCGCCGAGCATTTTCGCCCGGCGTGCTAACGAGTCTGTCAATTCCCCGCCTTAAGAATAATAATAACGATAATAATAATAATAAT
>NC_068984.1:9071048-9077586 GCF_001194135.2 Octopus bimaculoides
AAACATACATATATACGTACATACATACACGCACAAACTTGTATTCTTCTCACTACGCACGCGAATCGTTTATTTATTTAAAAAGATAACTCATTTTTATATATGATAGTTCTCTCTCTCTCTCTCTCTGTCTCTCTCTCTCTCTCTTTCTATGCCTCTTTCTCTTTATATATATAAATACATATATAGTCACTCTGCCCTATTTAAGAAGGTATGATAAAAGGAGTTCCATTTTATGTATAAATATATATGTCTGTGTGTCTGTGTGTGTGCGTGCGTGTGTGTGGAGGTGCAATGGCTCAGTTGTTAGGGCAGCAGACTCATGGTCATAGGATCACGATTTCGATTCCTATGTTATGTTTGTTGAGCGAAAACACCTAAACCTCCACGAGGCTCCGGCGGGGTGTTGTGCTGTACCTTGCTGTACTCTTTCACCACGTCTTTCTCTCACTCTGTCTTCCTGTTTCTGTTGTACCTGTATTTCCAAGGGGCCAGCCTTGTCACACTCTGTGTCCTGCTAAATCTCTTCGAGAACTACGTGAAGGGTACACGTATCTGTGGAGTGCTCAGCCACTTGCACGTTAATTTCACAAGTAGGCTGTTCCGTTGATCGGATGAACTGGAACCCTCGTCGTCGTAACCGACGGAGTGCCACAACGATATATATATATATATATATATATATATATATATATATATATATATATATATATATATACGACGGGCTTCTTTCAGTTTCCGTCTACTGAATCCACTCACAAGGATTTGGTTGGCCCGGGGGTATAGTAGAAGACACTTGCCCAAAGTGCTACGCAAACGGACTGAACGCGGAATCATGTGGCTGGAAACAAACTTTTTACCACACAGTCACGCTTGTGCCATATCTCAGTACTATAACTAATGGAAGAAATCTCCTGTACACGTCAAATCCGTACTAGTCGAAGTTACTTTAGCATATAAAATATGGTAATTGTTGCCAACCTAATTAAAACGAGCAATAAAACTTTAAGAAACAGTTTCCCACCTTTTTTTTTTAATTTAATGAAATAGCAAACGACTATAAAAATTAATTTATTACATAATTTATGTTTATTATAAACAACGCAATAAATTACTTCTTTAAGAAATAAAAGCGAAATTTCAACATTTATGGGGAAGAAAATAATTATAGAGATGAGTGTGAAAAAACCCAGCAAATAGGCGCTGGTGTAACTGTGTAGTAAGATGCTTTCTTCTCAACTTCTTGGTTCTGTGTTCAGCACCACTGCGTGGTACCTTGAGCTAGTGTCTCCTACTATATCTCCGGGCCGACCACAGCCTTATGAGTGGAGCTGCGGATCTGGTAGAGGGGAAAGTGAATATTGTTATTTATGATATTTTTATTTTTGTGTAATTTAGACCACAATTTATTCCCCGCACCGTGTATGTGTGTGTGTGTGTGTGTGTGTGTGTGTGTGTGTGTGTGTGTGTGTGTGTGTGTGTGTGTGTGTGTGTGTGTGTGTGTGTGTGTGTGTATTTTATTAAAAAGCAGCAAAAATATCACAATAACTGTTACTCAGAATTTCACGACCGCGTTCGTCGGACAAAAGTGTCCGGCGGAGGGAAGCGTGAAACACTGAGTAACAGTGTTTGTGATATTTTTGCTGCTTTTTAAGAAAGCATATTACTCTACCTCTGGTATTCGAGTACTATTTTTTCCACCTTGTTTCATATTTATGCGCTTCTTCTCGTATTATATGCTTATCTCTGATCACTATATTTGTGTAGCGTCCATTTACTCATTGCCTGTATCTGCAACCAGGCTGCATTTCTTGTATAATCCTTGTCTTTTACTCTCCCTCTCTTTCTCTCTCTCTCCTCTTCCTCTCTCTATAGTAAGTAAGGCATCACAGGAGAAAGGAACTAATAAATGTTTTTATCGGCTGTCATTATCTAGAGATCAAAGTTGGTGAGCTGGCAGACTCGTTAGCAGACCGGTGGGATTTGCTTAGCGTCTTCGCTTTTTGAGTTCAAATTCAGTCGAGGTCCACTTTGCCTTTCATCCTTTCGGGGGTCGATAAAATATGTACCACTTGAGTACTGGGGTCGATGTAACCGACTTATTCCCTTCCCCCCAAATTGCTGGCCTTGTGCCAAAATTTGAAATAATTATTATATAGCAATCTTTGTTGTTGTTGTCTTCAATATTCAATGAAGAGAGGTTGCACCAAATTCTCTTTCTTCAAATCTCCATACTTCGCTCTTGTGATTCAGAAAAAAAAATCTTTTGGAAGATCTCTGTGGACTTGCAAACTTCTTTTGATGTCCGGGTCGGCATTCATGAATATTTCGTTCACTGCTTCTATAATTCTCAATATATTCTCGTATTCCTTGATAAAAAAACAATTTCATATTGATATCTTCCTTATTATCTTCTTTAAATTTTGTTTATTCCTCTAAGATAATAATTAAATATATCTTCTATAGACAGATTTATTTAATTATTATCTTCCTTAAACCAAACTGTTTTCGCCATGTTTAATTTCTTCAGAGAAATTAGTTGCACATTGTTACAACTGAAATTTACCATCTTGCACATATGGTGCTTCAAGTTATTTACTCAAGAACTATTGTGGCGATGGCCAAATGCATTTCATATTATAACACATTCTGCCATTTTCCCTTGTAATCTTTTATGTGATTATAAGTCGGCGAGCGGGCAGAATCGTTAACCCGCCGGGCAAAGTCTTAGCGGCATTTTGTCTGAACAGGTGTACTGTGTACCACGCGTTAGGTGTCGAATTGATAGCAAAGCCACGCGGAATGAAGTGTTTTGCTCAAGAACACAACGCATCGCCCGCTCTAGAAATTGAAATCTCGATCGCTAGATCGTGAGTACAGCACACTAACCACTAGGCAATAATAATAATAATAATAATAATAATAATAATAATAATAATAATAATAATAATAATAATAATAATAATAATAATAATAATAATAATAATGGAACCGCTCGAATACTCTGGATGGTGCTCGAAAAATATGGAGTGTTACCTTAGTTCACTGGTAGTGAATAGCTGACACCGTAGTACATCTCTAGCGATAGAAACAGTGCAAGGACAATAAAAATCATAATAATAATAATAATATTAATAGTAATAATGATAATGATAATACTACTACTAATAATGATGATGATGATAACAAACCTGACCACTGTAGGCGCAAGCCTGAAATTTTGGAGAAGGTAAATAGTCGATTACATCAACCCTAGTAGTCAACAGGTACTTTTTTATACTTTTTTATCGGCCCCGAAACGATAAAAACCAGATTTGAATTCAGAAGGATTTGAACTCTGAATGTATTTATTTGAAACAAATATTGCAAGACATTTCGACTGACGGTTGCACCATTCGTATAATCTTACTAATCCACATACAATATATATTAATACTTTGAAGTCAGTCACGTGATAACATCATTGTAAGGTACTCAACGTAATCGCCAGCATCATAATTACGAAATATTCGGTTTTCACTTTATCATATTTGATTAACACTTGCTACACTATTCCACCCTTTATCTACCCTTGTATTTATTATTATCCGAGGTACAATCTAAGATATGTTTCAGTGATGCTGCTACAATACATACAGAGATTTCAAAAAATTACAGATCAAGAACCAACACATCGATCTCTCTTTTATCAATTGTCCAGGAATTATTGACATGGCCGACGCAGTCCTCATAGATAAATAGGCTTTTCATCCACAGCAATTCTTTATTCTATGAAATACAAAGAAGTGTACAAAGGAATTATCTAACAGGTGAAGATTGCATGATGGCGGTCTTGTTATGTTCAGTCAAAAGATATTCTATACACTAGTAACTCCTTGTCTGTAGGGTACAATAAAATTGGCACTTCGTCGTTTACGACGATGAGTGTTCCAGTTGATACGATCAACTGAACATCCTGCTCGTGAAATTAACTTGCAATTGGCTGAGCACTCTTGCAAACTCGCGTACCCTTATTGTAGTTGACAAGGCTGGTCCTTTGTAATTACAGCTACAACTCACTTTTGCAAGGTGGAATAAAATGTCAGGCTCTAGGACCCGCTGAGAATCGAACTCATGACCTTGCGATCATGAGCTGAACACCCTAGGCACTAAGCCACATGCCTTCACATGGGGTACACACATGTACCACACATGTAAATGTTAGGTCTAACCCTTTGTCCTGTGTATCACATGGTACAGCGGACATATTTCCCTGCTGTCATAAATGATACACTGTCCCTGTGTTTTTAAACCAGCAAATTAGTTATAATTTCAATACTGAATAATGTCTACAAAGAATTTTGTTAGGTTTGTTGCGATGCAATTCAGTTCTTTTGTAATAACGATTTATTTATACTCATATACAATTTTATATTGCATGGGTGTGGTTTGTTGTGCTCCTTTTTACTTTTCCACCCCACTATCTATCTATCCATCCATCTATCTAACTATCTATTGATCTGTCTGTCGGTCAATCTATCTATCTGTTTATGTGTGTCTGTCTGTCTGTCTCTCTCTCTCTCTCTCTCTCTCTCTCTCTCTCTCTCTCTCTCTCTCCGGCGAAAAAGAAAAAGGAAAAGAGTCCGAAACGTACAATATTTCACGCCTCACGACAAATCAACTTAGTTATTCTCAAAAATATTAATTCTTCACACTAGAAGGGTGTACTGACTTTAAGAAATAAAACAATTTATTCTTATACAGAAACAATTCAAAAATTAAACGTTTACATCGATGAAACTTCTGAAAGATTTTTTTTAGTTTTTACCTTTTGATGCCATTCGTTTGATGAATAAAGCCCAGGTGACTTACATAATAAACAGTATACTTGTGGAAGCTTAGTCGCTTCTCGTGACAATATAAAAGAATGGTGATTTCCTTTTTTCCTCTCTCCGAGTGACTTTTATGCTACACAATCTTGTCAGCTGACTCTATTTCTGAGGGAGTGGAATACAAAATTAAGGAAAAAAGAGAGAGGGAGAGAGAGAGAGAATAGAATGGAACTAGTACTTAAATACTGCTTTATTCATCGACCCCGCAAGGATTAAGTACAAAGTTGATCTTGTCCGGATTTGAACTCTGAGAGCCGGAACACTGTCTTCGACGTGGTAAAGACTCTCCAACGATGGTACCAATATACTGCAATATTATGATACTCACTTTGTCAGTATTTTCTCAGCCGTCAGTGTAATAGATCTTCAGCATCAGCAGAGAGTTAGAGAAAATGCTTTGGGACATATAATGGCGAAGCTTTATTGCCGGAATTCAAATCCCAACGGAGTGAACACTGCCCTTCGATTTTCATGATGGCTGATAATAAAAACTGTACCACTTAAATAGTAAGATTGATATAATTGATTATACAGCCCAACCCTAGACGTGCGGCCCTGCGTATATATTAAAAATCAATATTGTTCTAACCACTCATTACTGTATATATTACGAAGAGATTTTGCAAAGGTATTTTGCTTGACTATTCACTGAGGAGTGACAACAATGTGGTGTTATTTTCTTTGGTATTTGAAAGTTTTATATTAAAGCACAAACATTTTGAAATCTCAGCATAGGTTCCTCTTGTGCTGTCAAGCACACTACGCAGCGAAAAAGCATCACTGGTTCCTGTTAGTTGCCATCCAACCACGCAAAATTGGTGTCTCTGATGTCAGTTATCGAAGTTCTGCGCCATATTATTTTCGGTGTTCCTCTCTTTCCTCGCCTCCGGTGACGGCCATTTGGAAGCTGTTTTAGAATGGCGTCGTGCTGGAAGCCGGAGTATGTAAAACTGCTAGCTTTGATAATTGTTCTGGGATGATTCTGCTAAGTGGTATCCCTGCGCTATGGTATCCCTCAACGCTATGTCAATATCTTTAAAAAAAACAGAGTGACGAGCTGGCCGAATCGCCTGCACGCCGAGCAAAGTGCTTAACGGGATTTCGTCCGTCATTACGTTCTGATTTCAAATTCAGCCGAGGTTGACTTGGTTTTTAATCCTTTCGGGGTCGATAAAATAAGCACCAGCTGTAATCGAATTATCCCCTCCGTTGAAATTTCTGGCCTTACACCAAAATTTGAAGTCAATGTCTTTAATGAATTTTAATTAAATCTACGATGATGTGCTCCAACGGTAACAAGGAAAATATATTTCTTCAGCATTTTGTTGCAATGTACACATATAAAGCAATGAAATATAGAGGAATGTAATGACTGATGTATTATTATACTTTGTGGCAAATGTAGTAGTACAGTTCTATAGTTAAGACGTGAGGAATTTTGGACATTATTTACATTATTTACATTTGACGGATATTTGTCCTTCTCCTGTTTGTTGTTAACACAACGTTTCGGCTGATATACCCTCCAGCCTTCATCAGGTGTCTTGGGGAAATTTCAAACCTGGGTTCTCATTCTTAAGGTAGTAACTTGAATAATAATAATAATAATAATAATAATAATAAGAAGAAGAAGAAGAAGAAGAAGAAGAAGAAGAAGAAGAAGAAGA
>NC_068984.1:9077927-9081435 GCF_001194135.2 Octopus bimaculoides
TATATATATATATATTATTCATAATATTTAGGCTATATCAAAGAGATATAAGTAATTCGAAAGATATCTATTGCTAGAATTCAAAACGATAAAATCTTAGCGACGAGGGAATAATCTCCCACTCAAGCGCCTGGTACCATTCTCTATTGCTTTTTATCTTACCTTTTTCGTATTATGTTCATTTCCAATTTGATTGGCACATTCCTTGCATTGACGTCACATCGGTTCCGCAATGTGGGTTTGAAACATCTTGTCGCATCAAGAAATTCTCATTTGTTTCACATGTGGCTAAGTTTGTGATTTGAAGGCCCCATTTGGGATTACGATTAGCTTACATCATTGACTTTGGATTTCTTATTATTGATGATCTAGTATAGACATGCTTGTGTGGTTAACCCATTGCCACCATGAGCCCCATTGAGGATCTGCTAAAAACAGTCTCACTGCTGGTTGTTCGTTGTATTTAAAGTGAGTTTCATATGGTCATTGCATTTGCAGAGGTGTGTTTAACAATATTTAGTAGTTAAAGCTTGTCATTATTAGCTCTGGTTAATTCTGGAGGACATTTTATGTCATAACTCGTAATTTTTGAACTACAAAATATTGACTGTTTTGAAAATGTTTATTTATTTATTTTTGGCATTTCCCATTTATATCATTCATTGATATTTCATACACATTCGCATTTGATACAATAGTTTCAAAAAAGCTAAAATAGTTATTATTGCAATTGAATAGAAAATGATAAATATTTTTTTTTTTTTTTAACGAACCCAATTTGGGTTTCAAAAAAATTGTAATTTCTAAAATAATTCACATAAGAAGAAAACTTAAATACTGTATATTATTTTAATTCCTAAGACACCTGGGAAAGTAAAAAAATATGAATAAAAAATGTGGCTGTTAATGGGTTAAGAAGCTTGCTTTGCCACTACGCAGTTTCGGCTTCAGTCCCACTGTGGGACACATTCGATGACTGTCTTTGAATTTGGGAGTAGAAAACTGTGTAGAAGTCCATCGTTAGTATTCCATTTTGTTAACGATACACGAAATAAGTGAATTATGAAATTATATTGCATACATCAACTCATTTTCAAAAGTGAGAGCTCAATATAAATGTATGTGCCTTCCGTGGGTTCCTCAAATAATTCTGTTTTGAAACAGCATAGGGTTTATCTCGAACGACACATATTTACATGCTATTGTTAATAATTCTTTGCGTGTGCTTCGAGATCTACTATTCCAAAACAGAATAATTTCACGTTCTCTCGAATGTTTAAAAATTATTACATCTACATCCTCGCTTGTTTCTAGAATAAATAAATTCGAAGGGTTGTCTAGAGATGTGAATTCGAGTATATGTGTGTGAGTGTGTATCTGTGTCTGTGTGTGTATGGATTTAAGCATGTATGTATAATTTGCCTCTAATGAAGATAGCATTGTGATGCTGGTTCCCTATATTTTCAGTCGATCAATCGATCTATTGATAAGATTGAATCAAGAATGCACCCGAATGCATATCTGAAACAGTCATAAGCCTGTAATAAATGAAGAAATATACATAACCAATTATTTCTCTCTCACACACATACATGAATATAAGCATGCATGCATGTATGTACATATATGTACCTATTATACATGTATCCATATCTATACGCACGTACACACACACACATACATACATGTATGCATTAACACATACATTAATACACACATACATACATACATACATACATGCATACATACATACATAAGAGGAGAAATTGGAGCAATGTCTCCAAATGTATTTATTGTTCAATCCCGCTGAGGTTTATATAATAATGACCATCAAACCGCGATAAATATCGGCGATAACCACTTCTGTTAGATCTGCCACGGAGCCTGTCACGCTAAACAATTATATGCGATGTATTTAGCGGATTAGAAAGTTCGGCGCCTTTTACGACGGACATAGTGTTTGCGAAATGAAGAAAGATATAATTTGATAGAAAACTCTTTCGTACGATAGAGCTTGACACCTGGAACAAATTAGACTAGGACATTATGCTAAAAAGAAAATGGTAATAACATACAGTCAAAGGTATTTCAATGGAATTTATATATTAGCAATGTTGTGATAGCGTGATTCAATATGTTTTAGCAATTAGCTTACTCTGTTTTGTCTAATTATATGATGTTACTTAAACTCCGAGTAAATATGCGTAGGAATGGCTGTGTGGTATGTTGCATGCTTACGATCCACATGGTTCCGGGTTCAGTCCCACTGTGTGGCACCTTGGGCAAGTGTCTTCTACTATACCCTCGGGCCGACCAAAGCCTTCTGAGTGGATTTGGTAGACGGAAACTGAAAGAAGCCCGTCCTATATATGTATATACATGTATATATATATATGTATGTGTGTGTATATGTTTGTGTTTGTCCCCCCAACATCGCTTGATACCCGATGCTTTTCTACTCTAGACACAAGGCCCGAAATTAGATCGACCCCAGTACGCAACTTGTACTTAATTTATCGACCCCGAAAGAATGAAAGGCCAAGTCGATCTCGGCGGAATTTGAACTCAGAACGTAAAGACAGACAAAATACCGCTAAGCATTTCGTCCGGTGTGCTGACGATTCTGCCAGCTCACCGCCTTCAAAACTGACCTCAGCAACATTTGAATGCAGAGCGTAAAGACGGATGAAATGTCTCTAGGCAATTCCCCCGGTGCGGTAACCAATCTGCCAGCTCACCGCTTTATAATTCATATGTATATCGCGCAAATATTTTAATGAACTTCTACGTAGATCACAACGTATTCATTAATACCCTTCCGTCGTTATATTTCCTAGTTCACTTACATCATTCAGTTAGAAAAGGCAAGTCATTTCCTATTCTGAATGTTGTTTACAATTATTTCTTCTCCGTAATTAATTCTTCATGATGCCCATGGATGTTAGGTTTGAAATATCAATAAAATATTTTACAAAAGATAGAGGGTATCCCGAACGAAAAATAGTTGTGAAAAGAGCTTGGAAAATGAGGCAAATACCATCAGAAGACGGAAAAAGAGGTCAGCAAGTTGCTATAGCGATTCGAACCCAGTACATCTCAAATTCCTTTTCTTTCCTACTCTAGGCACAAGAGTCCAAAATTTTCGGCGAGGGGTCCAGTCGATTAGATCGACTACAGTACGCAACTGGTATTTAGTTTATCGACTTCGAAAGGATGAAAGGCAAAGTCGACCTCGGCGGAATTTGAACTCAGAACGTAGCGACAGACGAAATACCGCTAAGCATTTCGCCCGGCGTGCTAACGTTTCTGCCAGCTCACCACCTTATTTTACTTCTCAAATTCCGGCTGATTGCTCCGCACCATTAAACTAAGCGACGTCAGTAAAATAGCAACTCATTCGGCGCTTCTAAGTTTGTTTGTCTATAGAATACGTAAAAATTTGCTTTTCAACTTTCTATATCAAAACGCCATATACTTTTTTTGTAAGGAAAAGTAGTAAATAACAATT
>NC_068984.1:9081934-9082804 GCF_001194135.2 Octopus bimaculoides
GAGAGAGAGAGAGAGAGAGAGAGAGAGAGAGAGAGAGAGAGGCGCAGGGTAGCTGTGTGGTAAGTAGATTGCTTTCCAACCACATGGTTCCGGGTTCAGTCCCACTGCATGACACCTTGGGTGAGTGTCTTCTACTATAACCATGAGCCGACCAAAGCCTTCTGAGTGGATTTGGTAGACGGAAACAGAACGAAGTCCGTCGTATATACATATGTGTGTGTGTTTGTGTGTGTATGTATGTATGTGTGTGTGCGCGCGCACATTATATACTTATATATATATAAAATTTAGATTCAAGGTGAATATGGTACTTAAGTTTAGGCACCAGAATTAAGTATGGTACTATCCATACAATTTCAAAATAAGGTGGTTAAAATCAAAATAAGCAACAAGGATATTCAAGGTTAATGCAGTACGATCATTTCATGCGACTCCATTTAATCAAGCAATGTGAGCATTACATCAAATACAAAATGCAGAGCAATCCTTAGCTGCACAAAGATACAGAAATTTACTGCAATTACATTTAAACAGAAGGACATATTTTTATAACTACATTTAAACTCTCCAAGTAGAAAGGAAGAATACAAAAAAACATTTTGACTTAGTCAGACCATACAGGCTTCGAATTAATTCGAAGCCTGTATGGTCTGACTAAGTCAAAATGTTTTTTTGTATTCTTCCTTTCTACTTGGAGAGTTTAAATGTAGTTATAAAAATATGTCCTTCTGTTTAAATGTAATTGCAGTAAATTTCTATATCTTTGTGCAGCTGAGGATTGCTCTGCATTTTGTATTTGATGTAATGTTCACATTGCTTAAATAAATGAAGTCGCATGAAATGAGCGTACTGCATTAACTTTGGATATCC
>NC_068984.1:9083054-9088508 GCF_001194135.2 Octopus bimaculoides
TATATATATATATATATATATATATATATATTGTGTGTGTGTGTGTTTGTGTGTGCGTGCGTGTGTGCACATTATATATTTATATATAAACATATTGTATCTGTATGTATGTGTATACATTATATACTTATATATATATATATATACATATTGTGTAAGTGTGTGTTTGTGTGTATGTGGGTGGATGTACATTATATACTTATGTATATACATATTGTGTGTGTATATGTGCGTGTGTGTTGAAATCTAGCCTTCCCGTCTCCACCCCGATCACATTTGGTCGCTCTTGCATTCTTTCCCGCTGACTTCCTTCTCCGCTGTTCTTACATTCTGTATAAGCATCATCCATTTAGCGTAAGCACAAGGAAATGCGATACGAGTTGAATTATAATAATTATATGTCTTCTTTCCTGATATTACCCATGGTAGCAAAATAATTCTTCCCAGGGTACCCGTCATATAAGAAGGAACTCTAGTATTATCACTATTATTATATAATGGCTGCGTAGCTTCAATTATGTACATGTGCAAGGCTTCAAAATAGATATACACTATGGCATAATTGATGAATTCGGAATTAATAATCGTCTGCTGCAGCTTTTCACAGATCATTATTATAATAATTGAGGACCTGTAGCGGCTTTTTATTCTTACATTTCTAAAGTGTTGTAGTAAAGTTTGTGCGACAAGAAAAGTAATGAAATCCAAGCAAAGAGATTCTAAGTGAAAACGGAAAATAATCGATAAAATTGAAAACTGTCTACAAAGTCAAACGAAATTCCGAACTATGTTAACTTTGCAAGCAATACTATAAATAATACGGAAATATATAAAGAAAATCAAAACTATGGTTTTAAAACAATGGTTGAGTACATAAAATGCATATTTAAAAGCAGATACCCGTAATTCAATGCAATACAGTTTTATTATTACCAAATATTTTCGCATAACAAACTATTTCCAATAACTGTTTTCACACAAAGGAACGTTTGTTTGTCTCTTCTTCCTTTGTTTTATCGATGTTCTATTTTGAAACCATTTCAAACGCAAAACTGCTGTTTATGGAAGCCATAATCACACCAAGCGGCTTTGATTTTCATATAATTTCGTCTTCAAAACTTTCCTAGGTTTTCCTCGTTGTTCGAATATAAATCTGCACTTACTAACTTGTGTACTTGTTGCCTGTTTGTCTTCAGTGCAGTAAAATTCACGAAACTCAAAACTTCCTTCTTTAAACAGAATATTCCTGTAGATAATTCATTACGGAACTCTCTATTCTACGAAAACACAAAAAAAAGAACAAAAAAAAACAATTAAGTATTATTCTTTTACTTGTTTCAGTCAGTTGATTGCGGCCACGCTGGTGCATCGCCTCTAGTCGAGCAAATCTTTATAAGCCTAGTACTTGTTCTGTCGGTTTTTTTGCCGAACCGCTAAGTTACGGGGACGTAAACACACCAGCATCGGTTGTCAAGCGATATTGGGGAGGGACAAATACAGACACACAAACGGTGGAATTTGAACTCAGAGCGTAACGGCAGACGAAATACCGCTAAGCATTTCACCCGGCGTACTAACGTTTCTGCCAGCCCGCCGCCTTTTTTGGAGAGTAGTGCCAGTCGATTACATCGACCCCAGTACGCAACTGGTACTTAATTTATCGACCCCGTAAGGATGAAAGGCAAAATCGACCTCGGCGGAATCTGAACTCAGAACGTGCTATCGTTTCTGCCACCTTGCCGCTCTTTCACTATAAGTGTACTAAATGAAGAGTCGCTTGGGTCTGAACAGTAACATGATAAAATATCCACCATACTCATTTTTCACGAGAACTCCACCCTCACTGAACCCGACAAAGTGAGATATATCAATACATTACATGACATTTATAGACAACAAAATAACCTGTAACGGTTGAGAAATTCTAAATGTTTGCAACTACTAAATAAAATGTAATCAAATCAGCTGAAAATAGTTTCGGTTTCAAATCCACTGTGCAGCTTTGTGACTTTATCAGGTAGACGGAAACTGAAAGACGCCCGCCGCCTCCCTTCTCTCTCTCTCTCTCTGTCTCTTTCTCTCTCTCTCTCTCTCTCTCTCTCTCTCTCGCTCTCTCTGCATATATATATATATATATATATATATATATATATATGTATGCAGATGTGTGTGTTGCTGTCTCCTGGACTTGACATCCTATGATAGCTGTAAGCGAGTTGTCACCGTCATGCAAGCGTTGTCCTTCGTTTATAATCTTCCGTGAAAACATGTCTAATCTCGAGGAAATATTTCCTTACTTAGAGACAGGTGACCATCGGCGACAAGAAGGGAATCCGACTGTAGATTATTTGCATCGACATTATCCTCCTCGCCTATTCAAGAATAGAAAAGTGGACTTTAATACGATGATGATGATGATGATGTGTTGCTAAATTATTTGTGATAAAATGGATTCATTTCTTATTACCCCCAATCCACCCCCTCTTAAATTGCTTCCAGATTAGAAGAGAGTTTTCTGATGAAAATTAGTCAACGAAACGTACGACGCAAGTTGTGTTCGTGTGAAATTAACTAAAAAAAAAAAAAAAAGGAAAGACATGGCATTTGCAGCAAATAATACCGTTTTAAGGTTTTACCAGTTGCAACATTATCGTGTGTTTTGCAGCTAAATCCTTAAAATAACTTTGGGTGCAGATAAACGTTAGTTCCGAACTCTGGAAACACATGATTTTCATAATAATACTAACCTGTCAAAGATGGCATTATAATTCCTCGCAATATTTTTTATCTTCTAAATGTGATTGTGTATTTCTACATTTGTTTATTTCTGATGTCGACTGAATGTGTTTCACGGCGAGAAAATGTCATAGTGAGTTGAAAAACGTTCTTCTTGTTTGATGGATGGGTTTATTCTGCGCAAGTTGGCAAAGTAACAATTTAAAATATTACATTGACAACAGGTTCCCGATTTAAAATTGCAATCTCTCATTGCAACAGATTGTATGATGTGAACATTCCAGTGAGAACAGCTGTATATAGCAGCTAAATTAATCGGATGCCAATATAGGAAGGAAACACGAGAAAGGAAGATTGAATGCGAAGTTAATAATGAAAAGAGATGCGACGCTTCGAACGAAAGAAAGAAGTGACGAAGGAAAGAAAGATTTGAAATATAAATTAGAGATCTCACAATTTCCATTGCTACAACAAGCAATAGCAATCTTCTGACCATATTTCTCTCATGAATGCTATACACGTTCAAATGACTTTGAACATCGCTTATCTGAATTAATTACATTCACACGCCACACATTCAAATACTTCCAATTTGAATATTTGCATTGTTATAAAATTATATTTTGTGTTGTCACATATTTTAAGTATTTCTAAACTGTTCGACGCACATTCTAATATTGAATAGTTTTGTATAAATGTTTGGCGCTGTGTAAGAAATAAAGCCGACGCGAGTCGTTCCCTAGAAACTCTATAACGTGAACGCTAATTCAATGGGTTCACATATATCTCTATCTAACGGAAAAATACATTCATTTATTTTTTCACTGGTTCTGTTCATTGCATTGCGGCAATGCTTAAGCAGACTTCAGTTATATCACCTCCAGTACTAAGTCTGAGAGTTGTTAAGCATTAATTATCGAATGGCTGATTTCACCAACTGCATTAGGCACATTTTTCAAGTTAGCCGACCATACAGATTAAATGCGACATAGATTTTACTCTTGTTTTGAAGTTTATACATGCACACGCACGCACACATGCATGTATATATATATATATATATATATATATATATGTGTGTGTGTGTGTGTGTGTGTGTGTGTGTGTGTGTGTGTGTGTGTGTGTGTGTGTGTGTGTGTGTGTGTGTGTGTGTGTGTATTATATATACACACAAATTCCATATATATATATAATATTAATTGCTTTACGTTTAGCCAGTATTTAGGAATTGATGTGCATCCTTATACATCAAAGGAGAAGGCAGCGAAGTCCATTCGTGTATTATACTCAAAATTTCCTTTATATGGTTTCTAGAGTTAGAAAGAATATGGAGTACATTTACAAAAGGAAAGGAAAAAAAACACAGGCAGTCGGGTTTTTTAAACTATTTAATTATGACATCTTACACGTATTTCAGTGGAGATAAGGACCGAATTATGTAATCTGGTTGAGATAAGTTTTCTGAGCTAGTTGTTTTACAAAAAGAATCCAGTTACTTGATAACTTCGACTCAAGTACTACATCGATGCTTTTTTGTATCAATACAGAATGCGTGGAAAGCAAAGTAGACTTAACTGAGATTTGAACTAGAAAGACAATGCACTGGAATAAATAATACAAAGCACTTCGTTTGATCATAGCAAGTACACCAAGCAGCCAATTTCAAATCTAGTGAAATCTAGACTAAGAAAGTGAAATAATCCAAAAACTAATAACAGACGGATGCACTCACTGAACTCTCTGATATCTAATTCTAATTATATCTTAATATTGTATTGTTGTTGTTTGTTTATTCCTTCTTGAGCCATACCTGGCTCATCAGGGCCGGTTTCCCAGTTTCATTGGCGTATAGGTTCCTCACCTGGAGAGGACGCCGGTCCGTTGCAGGTGAGTTACTAGATGTAGGAGGAAAGAGTGAGAGAAAGATGTGGCGAAAGAGTCAGCAGAAGTTCGCCGTTATCTTCTGCCGGAGGCGCTTGGAGCTTAAGTGTATCGCTCATACGCACACACATCGCCCGGTCTGAGATTCGAACCCGCGATCCCTCAAATGTGACCCGCTGCTCTAACCACTAGGCCATGTGCCTCCACAATATCGTATTAATGACATGTTATATTTTCTACAGAATCATTCGAATGCAGGGGCAGTCAAATCGTCAAACGTTAGTACAATATTAATTAGACTCAAGAGTATACGATTTTGTGTTTATTTTAGAATAGAGTTAAAGGGGTTTGCTTTGAAAGTAATGTAGTTCCGGGGTCAATCCCACTGTGCACCACAGTAACTGACCGTCATCGATCACAGTCTATCGTTGACCAAACATTTGGAGTGTAATTTGATAAGCGGAAAATGTACACAAGCCCGTTGCGTAAATAAAGACATACACACACATGGGTATCTTCACCATCATCATCATCACCAGTGTGTGTGTGTGTGTGTGTGTGTGTGTGTGTGTGTGTGTGCGCGCGTGTGTGTGCATATACATACCGTTTTGCTACGCTGTTATTATTGAAAGCCTCCTGTAATATGTAGCATTTGGTGGATAAGGGAGTTTGATGTCGCTACCCTCATTTTCACCTCCTGCCGTGAGGTAGGTTCATCTGGGACTCTCGAGAGGAAGAGGTCCAGTTTTGATTTGAAAACACCTACGTCCACTTTGTGTTGGTTTCTCAGGCTCTTTGGGAATATCTATCTATCTATCTATCTATCTATCTATCTAT
>NC_068984.1:9088884-9091799 GCF_001194135.2 Octopus bimaculoides
GTGTGTGTGTGTGTGTGTGTGTGTGTGTGTGTATTTGTTTGTAGGTGTGTGTGTGTGTGTGTGTGTGTGTGTGTGCATGTTCATCAACTCTTTTCCCAATTCCTGTGGCCAATAAATTTTTCTCATTAGTCAATAATCTATCGAAATATTGAAAATGTGAAACCTTGATTATAATCATAAATGTCCCGAAAAGATAATTTGGCTTCCATTTTTAAAAAAAAGCATGTATACAGTTTACGCTTGTATATTGCTTACTTCATTACATAGTAACTGAGCATCAGCTATTTTTCGACCATATTTTTCACTTATTTTTCAACCATATATTTCAGTCATTTTTCAGCTATTTTCCAACCATACTAATCACTGCTACTCTCTATTTTGCCTATATCTATAACTCACTTAATTACGACACCATTTTATTTTAGTGCATACTTTTCACGACAGGCCTTATAGTTATCGATGCACCCCTGTGGTGTAAAATAAGTCACTCTTTGGAAAAAAACAATCGTAAAATTGTTTGTGAGAGAAAGAAAGAGAAAAAGAGAGAGGGAGAAACAAAGACAGAGAGAGAGAGAGAGAAACAAAGACAGAGAGAGAGAAACAAAGACAGAGAGAGAGAGAAACAGAGACAGAGAGAAAGTCTTGAGGCGAACGGCGAAGCTGGAGTTAACAGGGAAATGAGGATTGTTAATCAAAGAAGGAAAAATATGAACGATAGTGGATAAGAATATTTTGCACAAGCTACAGACATAAAAAAACGAAAGCTAGAAGATTAAACAGAAGTAAAGACAATAGATATTAATTATTTCAGAGAAAATAATCAAAGAATTGCCTAGGGTATGACAAGATATTATTAGCGTATGGGATGCTTATATCTGGTACTGTACCACAAGAATGTCGTTGAATTTCTGAGGGTACTACTGGTAAACAAAAAAATATGGTTTTAAATTAATGTCAACGATAAATATGTTTCTGCTTGTTTTCCTCAATTCTTCATTAACTTGTCTTTTTATTTTCTCTTCACAGAAACTGTCTTGGCTTCTACAAAGGCGGAATTATTTAACACGCTTATAAACAGACGATAAATTTGAAGGTATGTTCTTTTACAAAACTATATTAGGTATAATTTTGTGATTGTGTGAATTTGTGTGCGTGCGTGCCTCTGTGTGTGTGTGTGTGTGTGTGTGTGTGTGTGTGTGTGTGTATTCTCATTCATTAAATATTTAGTATTCAATGAGTGAAAATCCGTGTTGATGTGTTGGAACTTTAATGTCGAACAGCATGTTATTTGTATTTACGTTGAGACACGAATTTATCATTTACGAGTTGATAATTTAGTAAACTTGTCTCAAACATCGACAAGTAACCTCGTTTCCAACGATAATATTTTTTCCAAGATATCGTGAGCAACACAGAAAGCAGCTTCCGGCAAATGGAATCCCCCATCCTGTTTTAATTCTGGCTAAAACGAATTCACTTCAAGTATATCATAAGGAAATAACATTTGGAAATTTTTGAATGAAATAAATATATCGACAATATTCTCAAATATTCCCTTGCATATCTAAATAATTCGGATTTCAAACCATTCTATTTATTATTGTGTATTTTAGTTCTTTGATAACGAATATCTAAAGGAGAAACGCTCGTGGTAGAAATGTTCCAATGAGCGGAAATCCTGTCTTTTGAACAGCATTTCACATGATTTCTCTGCAATATAAAATGTGATGCAGCGAATGAAGTTTAAAATTTAGTTTTAAAACGAATACAGCTGATCTCCATAAAGAACATACTAACAGGATAGCGAATAAACTTGTAAGTGGATGCTCAAACTGGATAGAAATAGCAGCTAGTGTCCCTCAATTCACACACACTGTTCGGCTTCATGATTTAAAGATTGAATCAGAGATTCAAGTTTTACTTAGACAGAAGCACCAAATGATCACGATAAAATGCTGTTTATCAACTGTATTTGATCCTGTCTAAGCTAGAGCT
This sequence comes from Octopus bimaculoides, assembly GCF_001194135.2. NCBI lineage: Eukaryota > Metazoa > Mollusca > Cephalopoda > Octopoda > Octopodidae > Octopus > Octopus bimaculoides. The sequence continues at coordinate 9,090,880 of NC_068984.1, forward strand.
AAATTACGACATAGATTGGTATGAACAAAGGAATGTTATGTGTGAGAATAAGTTAATCCTTTAACTGCGAAATTAAACTCCATGCTTATTCCTGTAATGCGGTCAAATATCTACAAAAACATATACAGCCGGTATTTATACTAGTGAGGCTGACTCAGTAAACAAAATGTAGTTTTGAGTATCTCATTCGATAACAAAAGATAGACTGATATATAAAACAGCTTTCTGAGTTTAAATGTAATGATCTTCGAGTGAATATATCTGATTTCCGCAGTGAAAGGGGTACAGTATTTGGTAGCTTTTTATTTTAGCCGTCGTCGACGAGGTTGTCACTTAGACTGATTTAGATCTAAGATAGAATGCGTCCAACCCCGATTATTATGTCTACTCATCAGGCATATTTCATCTAGATCTACATTATGCAGAGCTTCCTTCCTTTTGTAAGACAATAGTGGGGTAAATTGAGGGATATTTAGTTGCTTTTTCTAGCTGAACTATGACCATTTATTTATTCTTTCCTTGGTTCCATAAGATAAGTCTTTACAGAGCGCCATTGACAGTTACATGTGGATGTCGGCCAGAAGCCATGACACCTCTTCCATAGTTTAGTCACATGTCATTTAAGCCATTTATGTTCTTCGGATATTTATGGCCATATTGCAATATCTCATTTCGTATACTGTATAATGTCGGCGCCTGGAGTCTAGCTATAAAATATACTTGCACACACGTACATACAGAAAAAATTAAACAAACACACACCATATATATGCACGTGGGTGTATATATATACACATGCATACATACACACACACACACACATATATATATATATATATATATATATATATAAATTAAACAAACACACACCATATATATGCACGTGGGTATATATATATATACATATATATATACATATA
>NC_068984.1:9092318-9093271 GCF_001194135.2 Octopus bimaculoides
TATATATATATATATACAGAGCTAGATAGATAGATAGATGGATAGATAGATAGATAGATAGATAGATAGATAGATAGATAGATAGATAGATAGATAGATAGATACCTTCCTACACACATACATTCTCAATATTCTCTGACACCAAATGCCATTCACAAAAGCATTGCTTCACCCAACAACGTAGTTTACAGGACTCTGGATTCGAACCGGAGAACCTAACCGAACAGCCAGCCACGCTAATGCAACTAATAGACATAAAATAAAATTGTGGGCGCAGACATGGTATGATGGAAAAGTCTAAGTTTCTTCGGAACCAGAAGAGTCTCGAGATGGTTTTCCTTACATGGCATGTTCATCAAAAAACATTTTCTATTGCTCCGGATCAACTCATACATTCTGAATGAAATTGAATAATGGAAACTGTATAGAAGCCTGTCGAATGGATTTTACTTGTAATTCAAAAGGATGCAGCTTTGCCACAATGAATCGGCTTTAGGATTATGCTTAATGGCACATGTGTCTGTGGAATGCTCAGCAAGTTACACCTTAGTTCAGGAGGAGGTAATCCAGTTCTTCCAATAGCTGAACACTGAACATTAAATGCATAGAACCTTCTACACATACGAAAATTTTGGCCGCGTAACGATGCACATGCTTTTCTCCAGACGATCTGCTTCTTCTTCTTACACTTCTCTGGACTTACCCTCTTTCCGACAAAGAGCCATGCTCGAAATATTTCTACTCCTATTTTTCCATCTAAAGTAGCCACTGAGCCCCAATCTGATATATTCACTATGTACGTCCACTTCACTAACGCTGTTTCCTTCCCTGGATTTCTTTGTTCTTCGATTTGTCTATCTAAAGTAGCCACTGAGCCCCAATCTGATATATTCACTATGTACGTCCACTTCACTAACGCTGTTTCCTTCCCTGGATTTCTTTGTTCTTCGATT
>NC_068984.1:9094092-9096521 GCF_001194135.2 Octopus bimaculoides
ATATATGCACATAGGTGGAGGCGCAATGGCCCAGTGGTTAGGGCAGTGGACTCGCGGTCATAGGATCGTAGTCTCGATTCTCAGACCGTGCGTTGTAAGTGTTTATTGAGGGAAGACACCTAAAAGCTCCACGACGCGCCGGCAGGGGATGGTGGCGAACCCTGCTGTACTCTTTCACCACAACTTTCTCTCACTCTTACTTCGCGTTTCTGTTGTGCCTGTAATTCAAAGGGTCAGCCTTGTCACACTGTGTCACGCTGAATATCCCCGAGAACTACGTTAAGGGTACACGTGTCTGTGGAGTGCTCAGCCACTTGCACGTTAATTTCACGAGCAGGCTGTTCCGCTGATCGGATCAACTGGAACCCTCGACGTCGTAAGCGACGGAGTGCCAACAATATGCACACATACATACAGAAATATGTATGCATATAGATACAAATAAATATTTGTGTATATATATATATACGTGAGTGTAAGTGTGAATAATGAATGTGTCTATATGAGGGTTCTATTAAACTCTTTCACGACAAGACACGAACCGTGAACGAAACCTGAAGCTCATGGAACCGGTCGTTTATAGACACAGTGGAAGGATATTTTCAACCATCAATATTAAACAGGATTCAGTTTCTATAAAATATGTAAGGCAAAAATAATTGAAACATTGGTCAATATATTTAAAATATTCTTCAGTTCTCTGTATGATGTGACATTTTTTTTAGGAAAATCAAATTTCAGTGTGCAAAATGGCCGCCAAGAGAAAAATGGAAAATACAAAACAGAAACAATTTTTAATGTTTTATCAAATTGTATGAATGGAGAAGACGAAAAAATGTGTGTGGTGTATAATAAATCGTTTCATAAATAGGTTTCTAACTTATAGGAACACTAGATCGATAGAAATCAGTTTTATCTGGTGAAAATAAGAAAGAGAAACGTATAAAATATAATATCAAAAAAGCTAATCAAACAGCGAAATGGAAATAAATACTAGAGACATTAAGGACTTTTCCGTCTTTTCTTTTCTTTTCAATATCAATTATTCGCTGAAATCATGAATGTGAATAGAGGTCAGATAAAAGTCATTGATGTAAGTATATAAGAACCCTCTTATAGATAGATAGACGTGGAACAGCATTGAGAATTAAGTCGATAAAGACAGCGACAACGAACGCTGAATAACGAGTAGTGATCCATTGGATAGAGAAGGTAGATTCGAACAAATAGAATCGAGGTAGTTTATAATGGTTTATGGGAAAGCATCGACAATCAATAAAGGTTACAACTACAAAATATATTAAGGGTGGCTATGAAGATTATGGAAAACCACAAAAAAAGAAATAGCGTAAAAGAGATTTTGTTATTGAACTTTCAAATGAGAAATAATTTATATTCAGCTTTACCATACTTAATTTACATTTCACTAATAGATTTTTGGCTGGCCATAATTACAATTACAATACTGAATACTGTCGGCAAACAATTTTATTAGGTTTGTTGAGATACAATTTTATTCAATTCTATAGCGATAATGGTTTCTTTATATTCATATATATTTTATACTGCTTGATGTTTTTTCTTGTTTTGTTGTATTACTTCTTTGTTTTTTTGTTTTTCTTTACTCATTTAACCTAATTGAATTGAAAGAAGGCTTGCAGGAAGGCATTAATCCAAGTTATTGATATTATTGGTAGCAATCTGAAGCAACTGTATCACATGACCCAGTCTTCGTTAACTTGATATTTCTAATGAAGGCTATCATTTAACCCTTTGCCTGTCCCGTGCATCACCTGTGATACTTTGGACATATTTCCCTGGCATCCATGCATCGTACATGATACAACAACAGAATAAATTTGAAATTACAGAAGGAAAGCTTTATATTACAGAGAACGTACCAAACAATGGCTAATTAAAAGTTTGGTAACAAACATTGACGTTTAAGATGAACTTATGAAAATGCTTTAGACAGATAAACATTTAAGAGGTTATCAAATAAAACTGTTGACGTTTTCCTCTCTGTAGCGTAATTAATTTACAGTATACTGCTCATGGCATTTAACAATTCGGTACTCAGAGTTCGTCCCTAAATAATTTTACTCAGTTTTCATAATTCACTGTCACGTCAACTCATGGATATTGCCTTAAATATCTGAACATTTAATATTTTAGCGACCTCAAAACGAAGAAAGACAACTGACCATTAAAAACTAGACAGTAATCAATTTAATGGACGTAGATAAAATATTTGCCCTCCTTCTTAACCACTTCTGACCTTCCTCCATTTTGGTGCATGTGTGTGTCTATGTGTGTGTGTATGCTGGATTGCTATTTATGTGTATATGTGTGTGTAGAGAGAGAGAGAGAGAGAGAGAGAGAGAGAGAGAGAGAGAGTGTGTGTGTGTGTGTGTGTGTGTGTGTGTGTG
>NC_068984.1:9096609-9107228 GCF_001194135.2 Octopus bimaculoides
GAGAGAGAGAGAGAGAGAGAGAGAGAGAGAGAGAGAGAGAGAGAGAGAGAGAGAGAGAGAGTCTCACACGTTGTATATTGAAGCAGATAAAAATAGCGATGCTGAAATATAAAATAGAATGGTTGCAATCGATAATGATTGAAACCTAATTTAACTTTTAAATTATTTGAAGCTTAAATGAATAATATTGATTCCTTATTGATCTGGCACAAAGCCACGAAGAAGTCTCAAGAGAGATTTGAACTCGGAATCTAGAGAGATTAAACTGGATGATAAGAATAAACACCACCTTCTGATATTGTTTCTTACTCATTAGTTATTCTATATTCATTTGATAATAAATTAACTGGAGTAATCACTAGAGAATTCCGTGGAAGAAATTCTCAAGCGAGCTGAACAGCAGATCTTCAAAGAAGAAAGCCCACTTAGACAGATCTTTTAGCCCTTAACTTCCTACACTCTAAAGTGTCCGCGTTACATTCAGATCATGACTCTCTGCTGACAAATTTTAACACCTTGGATATCGGTGACTTGTGTATTTGAAGATTTCATCTTGTTGGAACTCCTTTCCGTTGACCCAGCTTTCAAACTTATATTTAAACAAGAGCACTAGGAGAGCGCAAACATCTGCCATGGTAACACCAACGTCCTCTCAACAATTAGCCAGAGATGATTTTTAAAATGAAAACATCTGAAATAAACCTGATTGCTCTCACAAATGAAAATACTAAAAATGAACCCGACTGCTCTCAAAAATTAAGGAAAATAAACAGGAAAAATCATCCAGAATCCTTTTTCCGGTACCGGATCAATCCCAATGGTAGTCATGGAATATGAAGGTGGCTGTAGAAAATTTAGTAACAGTAATAAATAGTTTATCCTTATCTAGTACAAACTAAAGCTAACAAATTCACCATTCAGAATAGGTACCGCCTAAAAGGAGATAATTGATAAAGACTTGAAAGTTAACATTAGATCGTAATCATGTAAAGTAAATACAACAAATAATCCAGAATCCTTGTCCAGTGCCGGATCGATCCCAACATCTAAATAGTTTGTGCCAGTCACGAGGCCAAACATCCCTGAAAGTTTCGTCCGAGTCCATCCAGCGGTTTTAGAGTTATTTTGTCGATGGTCAAGCAAACAAACACGACTGAAAACAACGTCAACGCCATCACAGTGTCACAGAGTTACTTCCCTTTTGATTACAATACGATTTCGCTTTCAAACGGATTTCTCAATGAAATTACTCGAAGTAATTGATTGGAGTGATGTATTGGTAGTGAGATAAGTTGTCGTTGTTGTTGCTGTAGTTGTTGATGTTAGTCATAGAGGACCTGTTGTAGTTTAGCTAAGTTCAACCATGTCAGTGAAGACTTATGAGCAAAGCTATTCCAAACATGACAACCCCTCCTATATTCTCAAAACTTACTTAGGACTATATTATCCGATGTATCTTCTATTTAAAATGGTTTAATATTGACGGAAATTTGGCTACTATTTCTAAGAGGTTCAACTACATATAGGGTTCCTTAAGGGCCCAGCTAAAGACGGTAACTGTTAAAGAATCTACGACTGCTTCTCCTAATTCTAGGTTGATGAAATGTAATCTGTGCTTGAACATGTCCTTCACCCAAAAACTAGCCCTGGTCGTTTCTGAGCCCTAATTAAGCATATGATATACCACAGAGCGTGTGAGTCAAGTACTACTACTACTACTACTACTACTACTACTACTACTAGTAGTAGTAGTAGTAGTAGTAGTAGTAGTAGTAGTAGTAGTTGCAACAGCAGGTCGTGTTGCTGTTGGTGTTGTTCTTGTTTAGTCCCAAGTGATGAAGGGGACCCTTGATTTTAAGGGGTTCCAACCACAGTTCATTTCTTTCCATATATTTTAGAAATATTGCTGCTTCATTACCCGTTTTTTGCATTCTTAAAAGGTCTTCATAAAAGGAAGCCCATTTAGGCAGATGTTTCAGCTCTCAACTTCTTACGCTCTAAATTGTCCGCGTCACATTCGGGTCATGACTCTTGGTTGTTCTTCTGCTGACAAACTTTAGCACCTTGGATATAAGAGATTTGTGTATTTAATCCACTTGGAGATTTCATCCTGTTGGAACTCCTTTCCGCTGACTCAGCTTTCGAACTTATATTTAAATAAGAAACAAGAGCACTTAGAGAGCGTAAACATCCACCAAGGCAACACCAACGTTCTCTCAATGATTAGCCGGAGATGATTGTTAAAATGAAAATATCTCAAATAAACTGCTCTCACAAGTTGAGTGTTTTCAGGAAGAAACCGGTTGTTAAGACAGTAAGATCGAGAGACAAATAAAGGTTCTTTCATTAGTTTGTAATGCATAGTAAGATTTTATTGTTGCTGAACCCCAGCATTTCCTTTATCAAGTGATCCTAAAACCAAAAGCTTTTTAAACAACACGTCTTCTGGGAGAATATATAGGACAATATTATAAAATTTATCCTGTCCTTGTACAAAATTTGAAGGAGATATCGGTTGCCATCTATCATGTCAAGCTTCCACGTGGCGATTCCTTCAAGGTGCTGTTAATGTTGAAGTAAATCAGTTGAAGTATATTCAGTTCTGTCTCTCGCCATCCAGAATTTCGAATCGAACCAGGATAAACATTGTTATACAACCTTTTATAATCGATGATATCTGAGTAAAGGCCTTCAATTGACTACGTTTAACTACGTTTAACTAAGTATCTGTACCTGGAATATTCTAGTCTTAAATAATATGAAGGTCAGAGAAAACAAATCTACAGACGAATGGGAATTCCTCATGCACCAAATTATGCGCAAAGTTTACCAGCGATGCATTTTGCCCATTGCGATAAAACCTTCGGCAGATCATATCCTTGCACTGGTGCCCTGTTTTATCGACGCCAGTGGGTTAAAGGTCAACTCGACCTTGCTAGGGTCTACATTCAGGACGAAAGGAACCCAATAAAATCCCACAATGCATCATTTCCGATGTCTTAACGATATGTCATACCACCACCGAGTCGGTAAAATAAATGCTATAATATTGTGTGGGTTGGTTCGATTAGTCTCTTCCATAACTGAATTTGTTTGATTGAGTAATGAGAAATTTGAAATTTTCTTTCGTGTAGAACGTGAAAGGATAAATGTAAAGTGGCGTTAGACCGAGAAAACAGGAATAAACAAAAGTGATTCTAGCATTCTCTATATTATCAATTTCATCTGGTGTTATGATGTTGAATGCATTAAATTTGAAATACTTGTTTCTTCATTGTTATATGCAGTATTAGACACATGTTGAAAGTAGCAAAATATAATGTCGGCTTCAGTTCAGCACTTATTTTCTAAATGTAAAACAAACTAATATATATATACATACGTGTGTGTGTGTGTGTGTGTGTGTGTGTGTGTGTGTGTGTGTGTGTGTGTGTGTGTGTGTGTGTGTGTGTGTGTGTGTGTGTGTGTGTGTGTGTGCATGTGTGTAATATATATATATAGGTATGTACATATATGTGTTTATATATGCATATATTTATATATTATTTATATTATATATATATTACATTGGTAAGAAGGTTCTTGGACAACCAAGCCGCCTTCAATCCCGCAACCAATCAGCGTCGCCGACCAATCAGGAGCAACCAGCTACATATAAAGACCACCTGCATCGTCACAACAAACTTGGAAAATGGGTGCCACGTGAATTGTGAATTGACTGAAGCGAACAAACAAGCACGTGTCACTGCATGTCAAAGTTTGCTCTGGCGAAGCCGAAGATTCGGTTGGTTGGAGTCAGTAATCACTATGAATGAAAAGTGGGTACTGTACTCCAACGCGAGGCGCAGACGATCCTGGTGTAGCAAAGGTCAACAGCCAAAACCTTCACCAAAAGGACCGCTTGTGCAAAAGAAGTTTATGATCTCAGTTTTGTGGGATTGCCGTGGTGTGATCATGTTGAATCTTCTCCCACGAAATACCACCGTTGATATATATTTACACACACAAACACAGAAACAGAGAGAGAGAGAGAGTGTGTGTGTGTGTGTGTGTGTGTGTGTGTGTGTGTGTGTGTGTGTGTGTGTGTGTGTGTGTGTGTGTGTGTGTGTGTGTGTGTGTGTGTGTGTGTGTGTGTGTGTGTGTGTGTGTGTGTGTGTTCACTATTCTATACCATTAAGTACAACTAATTTTCTGCTAATTTGTATTGATATTGAATAGCCTCAAGAGATTACCTCTTTCTCTCAAGATATGCTTAATTTGCAAAACTTACGATGATAACGTTGAACACCAAAGATTATTTCTTATTTTCTCGGACAACAAAATTAATCGGTCTGGAAACGATTTCCACTTGAAGCCATTTCAATTGCCTTTCTTAGTTCTTTCAAGATATGAACATTAACATAAGTCTTCCTGAAATAAACCCGTGTGACTACTATGGTAGTAATTTTCCATCGATTTCAAACATTTTTTAACATTTGAAACATAATAATGAACTTAAGTTATTGACGACCTTGAATATTTAACGAATGTCCACGTAAACTGCGCTAGAGGCGTTTTGTTGCCAATGTCAAGTTTTGTAGATGAGTAGAACCCAAGCAATTAAGCAATTAAAATTGTTAGATATTCACTCCCCGCACTGGAATAATGCCTCCACAAATGAATTATATTAGCACTGGGGGATAATGAGGACACAATTAGAGTCTACACGCACACTTCATAATGGAGTAATGCCCTCAAAATTGATTAACGCCCCTGCGATGGAATCACGTTTACACATGAGAAGCTTTAAGAACTACAAACAGTCACACTCATTTATAAATCAGCCAACAAATTAGTTTGGAGACGTTCAACGAAGTGGTTCGCCCACGTATTTTGTTTCATCAATCAACATTTTTCTACTCCATCTACGGTGTTGGCTGCTCTTAGGAACGGACTAGATTTATATTAGTTGAAATTTATAGAAAAACAAAAGAGGAAGACAGGTGTATCAACAACAAACAGGTGTATTAGTTTGACGCTCGAGGAAATGAAAAAGTATTTTACGTTTCGAGCCTACGCTCTTCAACAGAAAGGAATAAGAGGAAATAAACAGAGAGAGAATGAAAGAAAACTTGTAGATTTAGCGGTCAAGTGATCGACTCACACCCTGTCTAGTCATTTATTTCTTAACGCTACTCATGTTCTCTCTAACCCTCTTAAGACCCGTATTAATTACTACAGTTTCTGTTCTTCATCATTTTTTTCCCCCTTGGAAGGCCAACTATCGGAAATTCGCTCCTGGTTCATGAAGAGAGTAAGTAATTTTCTAGAAAAGTTACATAATTCATACAGAAGTAGACTAATGAATGAGGTGAGAAACAAAGGAAGTTTCTAGCAATGGGCAAATGCCTATCTTCAGAAAAATACGTCAGAGAAATATGTGTTTACATCGACCCTGCCAATGATTCAAGCAAACTTCATAAATTCCACATTTCATCTTTCTCATGACAACGATAAGATGTACGTTGTCAAGGTCCTTATTGCTCGTTCGATGGATAAGCCATAAAGTATTTAGTGTTCTAGCTATAAACAATATATCTGATGAATACTAATAAAATGCACAAAATTCATCGAAAAATCCCAAGCGGTAAATATTAGACTAAATCTAACCCTATATCAGGAAATAATTGTTTGGATAACGTAGATTCGTTTAAAATAATTCATAATTGTTAGGATATCTACAGAATTATTTCAAGAAGTAAGTGGTACTATCATTTTTATCGTGACCTAACGACATAAAAAAAGTTTAATCGGCAGAATAAGTAATGAGACAAAACTCCTTAATTACACAGCGATTGTTAAGGGAATGAGTCACTGAATTTATTTATTTTGTTCATTAGACAAGGAGGCGAAGTAGTCAAATGAATCGATCTCAAAAAAATTATACTGCTACGATTTAGTGGAGTAATGAAAGATTAAATCGATTCCATTAATTTCTGTCATCTATGATATACTAACGTATAACAAAGCACTCACTAATTAAATACTTTATAGAGGGATATTAAAACTACAACAGTCTAACATATGAATCTGGAGTTGGCTTCCTTCAATTACACACACACATACTTATATATATATATATATATATATATATACATTTAGACATACAAATGCATATACGCAGACACAAACACTCACACACACACACACACACACACACACACACACACACACACACACACACACACACACACACACACACATATATATATATATATATATATATATATATACATCTATACATACTAAATACATATACACACACACCCATATATATATGCATAACTCTCTCTCTCTCTCTCTCAATATATATACATATAATATATATATATAATGTATATAAGTGTAATATACATATGTATGATATATATATATATAACGTATATACATATGCATATAAGCACCCACTACACTGTCGGAGTGATAGCCGTTAGGAAGGGAATCCAGCTGTAGAAGCTCTGCCAGATCAGACTGGAGTCTGGTGTAGCCATCTGGTTTGCCCAGTCCTCAGTCAAATCGTCCAACCCATGCTAGCATGGAAAGCGGACACTAAACGATGATGATGATGATGAATACATATGTGTATAATATATGCACCAGCATGACCGCAGCCACTTGGCTGAAACACATAAATAAATAAATAAATAAATATATATATATATATATGCGAGTAAAAATGAATACAAAAATGGTGGTTTTTTGTATGATTGTGTATAGAGGAATGTATTATTTGGTTTAAAAGAGTTCCAACACTGTCTGTTTTTTATGTTTTATTTATATTCCTGCAGAACCAATGTGGGGTATAGAATATGCAATATACAATATATAATATAATATACAATATATAATATAAAATAAAATAAAATAAAAATGGATGGCACCATGAAATAAAGTATTGAATGTAGATGAAATATTGAGTGTTCAATATAAAGGATCAAATATATAAATATAAATATAAATATATAAAGGCGACTCGAGTTTCAGGACTATTTCCCTTCGTCATGGCCGATTTATATATGCGTGTGTGCGTACGTGTGTATGTGCGTGTGGGTCAACACAGCATGCAGTAATACCATTTGTTCTCTACGCACAGTCCACCATTGTGTTTACTTGCATAAATTCAGTAGTAGCACTGATAAATGTACAAAATAGAACTAATATATAGTAGTAGTAGTAGTAGTAGTAGTAGTAGTAGTAGTAGTAGTAGTAGTAGTAGTAGTAGTAGTAGTAGCAGCAGCAGCAGCAGCAGCAGCAGCAGTAGAAGCAATGTTACCAGGTCATTCCGATTCTATGGTTAGAAAATAATTTTATCCAATTGCAATTTTACTATATACCGGTGTAGTTTTTTCAGGGATTTAAGATGCTTCCATAGGAAAAAAATGGACCTTTAAACAATATAAATCAGTTATAAATAATGAAACAGCCATAATATATCACATCGAAAGAAATATTTTAAAATAACTGACTCTACGAAACAAACAAGTGATTATCCTTCAATCAATACATGGAATTCAAAATAACGTTCGCATCACAATTAACATTCAACACCATTTCATTTAACGCAATAGTAAAATTAACGTAAAATTCTATATATATATATATATATATATATATATATACACCACGTCAGGCTGGAGATGGGAACGGTGACTTCCCTTTGCAAATATTGATAGGGCACAGACAGTGTGTCAATAACCAACTGGAGGAGATGTCCTCCTGCGGCTACAAGTTACAGTAGCATTAACCCTTACGGGTTAGCCACATTTAATGGCAAATATACTTCACGATGTCGTACAGCTAATGTTTATGCCTCGCTTAGAGACTTTTTATTGTTTATTTCTAAATGCTTCTGAAAAATGTGTTCCAAAAAAAATAATAAATTTGATTAATGCCGCCAATTACGAATGCGTTCTTCTTTGATTTGTTATAAATAAGTTATAAGCCTAATTAATTCTCTATACTTTATGGGAAATACATTAGATCTGAATATATAGTTTGCAAAATACTGCTTATTTCTTCTCCACAAAGATAGAACATTGAAACAAAAAAAAAACATATAGCACAAAAGAAAAGAAATCTTAGAGTGCAATAATAACTCTACATAAGATCCTATAATTGGTTCTATAAAACTAGTGCAAATGGTAATCAGCTTGTAGCCGTGCCAAAACCATATAAAACAATCAATAGTATTTATTTTTGCTCCGTCGTTCAAATGTATATTCAAAATATTCTTCTACTGTGAACCGCAGACTATCAATATGTACAATGAATAGAATAAACCTCACTTTAGTGATTTCATGAATCTAAAACTTACTAAATATATCTTCAGACAAAATATCGTTTTATATTATAATACGCTAAACATCGACATAAAACCGTATATCAATGCGTTTATTTGAGTAGATAGGTCACGGTAAATTGTGTCTTTTTTTCGCTCTGTTATTTTGTATTATTACACTGGTGGATTTTTTTTTTTCAATGTTGCCGATGTATTTTTATGACTGTTATCGTTGATTGGGTCAAATACAATACTTTCTGTTCTTTGTTTTGTTATGTTTAGCTTTGGTTAGTTTGCTCTTTTTTTCTTTTTTTTTTTTACTGGTTTTTTTTTGTTGTTTTCTTTTCTTTTTGGCATCTTGGCAAGCTTTACATCGAGTTTTCAACAATAATGAATGTTTATAAAAGTCCTGCCAATAAATCTGTTGCTGGAAGGGGGTATATCTTTTGTTGCAGACTCATGGGATGTGACCTCTGTTCTTATATGCAAGTATTTTAAGAGACGGAACCATAAAGTAATATAAACAGGAGAAGAAAAAAAAAACAAGAAAACACGAAAAAAAACAAGAAGAAAACAATACCTAGGAGACATATAATGCAACTGCAAATAGTAATCGTACTTCTTTACGTTATATGGTTGATACAAACACAGATATCTTAAATATTAAACAAATGAAATAATTCATAAATAACAAATATAGAAACGTTAATTTTATATAAAACGACACAGGAAATTGAGATATTAGCATCTCTTTCTCTCACTGTCTCCCTGTCTGTCTGCCTCTCTCTCCCTCTCTAACTCTTTCTGAAAATATGAAGAATAAAAAATATAGTGACCCAACAACAGCAACAAGAACATTCAGCTCATTATTTATATTGTCGTTCAGAACACACAATAAAAACGCCATTAGTAAGAAGAAGCAGAGCCTAAGAAGAAGAAAAAAAGTATTCTGTTGTGTCTGGTTCTTGCTAGAATCAACAGTTTCTCTTTGTTTGTTTGTTTGCGCTTTCTCCAATCAAACCGAACAGTCTGCACCATCAGTTTTCACATAAATACCTGATAAGAACAAATAGCATAGTCCTATATATGATATTCCTGAAAATTCAGATGTGATGATCACTACTGGAACATCATGACCATCACATCTAGATTCCTTGGATAATTTCTCGGTTAATTCTAGGTTAATTTCTACGAGCGACTCTTCATTACGTACACTTATAGTAAAAGTGCGGTGAGCTGCCAGAAACGTTAGCTTTGGGGTCGATAAATTAAGTACCAGTTGCGAACTAGGGTCGATCTAATCGACTGGCGCCTCCCCCAAAATTTCGGGCCTTGTGCCTAGAGTAGAAAAGGATATTCATTATTCAAAGGCGGCGAGCTGGCAGAAATGTTAACACGCCGGGCGAAATACTTAGCGGTATTTCATACCTTTACGTTCTGAGTTCAAATTTCGCCGAGGTCGACTTTGCCTTTCATCCTTTGGAGTCGATAAATTAAGCACCATTTGCGAACTGGGGTCGATCTAATCGACTGGCCCCTTCCCCAAAAATTTCGGGTCTTGTGCCTAGAGTAGAAATGAATTTCTACGATTCCAGACTAAAAATCTCATGCGCATTTACCGGAATAAAAATACTGACGTTCAAAGATCCCTCACCTGAGAAGTGACTGACACTGAATCCCCTAATTATTGAATGAAACCCACAGATATAAGGACAGGTTCGCAGTGCCCTCAAACCACAACAACTACATTGCAAAATTTCAAACGCAGTACCTCGCTCTCATTCCAGACATCTATATACATCGCCGGCTCTAAAAAAAAAATTACAACATAAGGAACCTAAGTATGGGTATGAAACGCTTTGGCACAGCAGTTTTGCGCCACCTAATTAGAATCGCCTATTTGGTGTCACTGATTTGATGCTGACTTAATTGACATCAGACACTTCTCTTGATATCTCCCCCTCTCTTTTTATCTCTTCTTCCCTCGCTCTCTTTAAATCCCCCTTCTCTCTCTTTCTCTATGAGCATATTTCTCTTATGTGTATGAAGAAAAGGAAAGCATTTCTCTCAACGGTTTTCAAATAATAATTTGTAATCTCTCTCTCTTTCCCTCTCTCTTTTTTTCTCTACCCCTATCTCTCTCTATCTATCTATCTATCTATCTTTCTCTCTATCTCTATCTCTCTCTCTCTCTGTCTCGTCGTTTTTATTTGTATGTGTATATTTCTGCGCACGAAAGCACCCGCACCTGTGTGTGTGTGTGTGTGTGTGTGTGTGTGTGTGCGTGTGTGTGTGTGTGTGT
>NC_068984.1:9107277-9110947 GCF_001194135.2 Octopus bimaculoides
TGTGTGTGTGTGTGTGTGTGTGTGTGTGTGTGTGTGTGTGTGTGTGTGTGTGTGTGTTTGTTTGTTTCCAGCGCCCGAAAGCTCTACTCCAAAACTGGTTCAATGTCCAAACACCGGCACCAAAATGTCGGCGAGCAAATTGCTGTGCCCAATTGTCTTATTCTTACAAGATCCATAACAACTGCTGTACCTCTTTCGAGTCGACGTTGCACGCTCCTGCCGTGACCACCCCTTCAATCTACAGGTATACTGCTATAGGGTGGCATTGGCAACCATGATGAATTTCACAACTTTTACACTGAAGCTCATAGAGTTGTACCGAGTGGCTGTGGATTTGGTGGAGACATAGGTGTTTCATGCGGTGTGGATCCGATGATGACACCGATTCCCTAAATCTATTAGATATGTACACTAGATGTGCCTAATTAGGACTGACCAAGATATACAATGACAACAACAATGACAACAACAGCAACAACAACTCCCACGTAGTCGCTCGACCTGTTACAAAGGGATTCAAAATCTACCTGGAAACACACCGTACAGTCTTAACTGTAAAAGAAATAACACACTTTAAGCAATGGAAGTTTTTAGTGCACCCGAATAGACGCGACAGTCACGTTTGGAGTAACTTTAGTCATACGTTACGTTGATTAAGCTGACTTGGCGCTAAACAACTGCAACAGTTGATTTTGATTAGGCCATATGATATCTCAAAATCTTGGAGATATCTTCTCTGATATACCATACAAGGTGACAAGATCTATAGAGTTATTTTCTCTGTTATGGCATAAAATATATTAGAATCTACAGAGATAATCATTTTCCGTTGTAGCACACAATATCTTGAAACCTCAGAAATGTGTAAATCTATGCAGCTATTTTCTCTGTTAGGATATGTAGGAATCTATGGGATATCTTTCCTGTTATATCATACAGAACGTCAGAATCTAATGAGATCTCCTTTCCGTTATATCATACAAGATTTTGGAATCTATGGCAATATCTTCCATTATATTATACAAGATGTTAGATCTTATGCAGATATATCTGTCATCTCATTCATTCTCCTCTCTCCCTTTCTCCCTTTCTCTCTCTATATCCACCTTTATCTCTCTTTCTCTCTCCCCTATTTCTCTTGACGCAGCGTTTTCTCTATTTGCATTCGCTTTTCTTTTCAATTCATTATTGCTTTTATTATCTGCATATCAACAAGACGGCGGATTCACAGAATCGTTTGAGCGTCGAACAAAATAATTTGCTGTATTCAGTTAGGCCTCTTTACTTTGCAAGCTCAAATCTCGCCAAAATGATGGTCGCTCTTGCCTTTCATATTCACGGAAACAATAAACTAATATATCAGTCAAGTACTTCGATTGATTTAGTTGAATGTTATGTCTCCTACAAGTCTTTGACCCTGAACTCATGTAAGATTTATCTTCAAATTCAGTGAAAGTGTGATAGAAGATTCGATTTTGGGAATGTTGATTGGATCATTATTTTCTCGTGGGTTACATATCTTTTACTTCATCTTACTACCTGCCCTCTGTCGGTTACGACAACAAGGGTTCCAGTTGATCCGATCAAAGGAACATCAGGCTCGTAAAATTAACGTGCATGTGGCTAAGCACTCCACGGACACGTGTACTCTTAACGTAGTTCTTAGGGAGATTCAGCGTGACACAAAATGTGAAAATGCTGGCTCTTTGAAATACAGGAATTATTCATTTTTGCCAGCTGAGTGGGCTGGAGCAATGTGAAATAAAGTGTCTTGTTCAAGGATAAAATGTGCTGTCCGGGATCGAACTCAGGACTTTACGATCGTTATCCGAACGCCCTAACCACTAGGCCACGTGCCTTCTCAAATTTATCTTAGTAGATTAGGCATGCGATTTTTCAAACCTAAAGGTGTTTAATTACTTATTTATTAGTCTTAAACAGTATATAAACTGAGAGACTGTTAATTAAATCCTCATCAGTTTGAAGCAATACAAATAATGTCCGTTTTTAATGGTTGTTACGAGGATTTCTGAGAAACACGTATTTCTCAACATGTTTAATACAGAATCCAACGAATGAAACACAAGTGACTGTGTAGGCATCCACTGGATTTATTTGAACATGGTATAGAAGTACGAGAGATATAGGGCATTTATGAGTTGCACAGGATAGAAAAAGAGTACACAGCTTGATGAGGAACAAGAGGTTGCAGCCTTTTAAATGTTTATTCAATACAGCTGAGAATAAAGTAATGACATGTAGGTACGTGATATTTTGTTAAGCAACCATAACATACTATAAGGTATATCAAGTTTTTGTTATGAGTCAACACCATGTCCTCCTGTGTTAGCAGTGCTTTGTACATTATTTTGTTGAGGTCATTTTTACACAAATTGTAGTCAGCACCGATTTTTGTGTTTAATATGTAAATTGGTATATCCGATAACCAAACACTGCTTTGGTCATCATCGTAGTTACAACACAATTCATTTTATCTCTCAATCTCTAAGATTCGTTATATTCTTTCATGTGTTCGCTCCAAATCGTTTCCAATATCTGTGTGTATTCTGAATACCAGAGGGCATTTTTCTTTACATTTTCGGGAACTTAAGCAATATGTCCGAGGACGATTAAAGGATTGGATGTGTATTGATGGAGGGGGGGGGGACATCGAAATATGGTATATACACCCATAACCGTTTTCTCATTTTCGATCTCGCCGTTTGTTTACATCTGACGTCTCGTATACGAAACGTTGTAGCAAAGATCAGTGCTGGCTTTAATTTATATAGAATATCTGTAAAGATAACCTTAACAAGTAATGGGGAATAAAGTGTTATTTCTCGAGCCAAGCCTCGATTAGACAGGATGATATTTAGATTTGATGAGAGCCGCGTTACTTTCGGTTCGGTGAATTCCTTTCTCAGAAAAGGAAATACTAAGTCACTAAATTTACATATTAAAGTCAGTTTATCGACATCATTGGAACTGACATGTTATGCATAAATTAAAATATATAAATGTTAAATGCCGATAAAAATAGATACATAAATGTTAAATGCATGAATATTAAATGCTCTAAAAGAACGTTAAATACCAAAAACTGACAAGTTATACGCACAAAGGTTAAAAGCACCTGTCAATGCAAAAGTTTATCTAAGCTTAAGTAGAGAAAGGTTTATCAACTTACGGCTGTAAGCATCGTTCTCTATTATCTACGAAATGTTTTTGTTTGTACGTTTGGCATCTGAAAAATAATCATTAACGATCTCCTCAAACTGTATCGTGTTTAGAACATTGTTCTCTGCATCCAATGGCTGCAAAACACTTCGACTGTTGTGGCTCATTATCAGCGACAATTTGACACATGGCATCTATCTATCTATCTATCTATCTATCTATCTATCTCTTCTCACGGACGTGCTGTCACATCGGCTGCGAAGGTAAACGTTTATTTGACCTTTTATTGCCCATATTTTGTTGGAAATTTTGTATATAAGGTGTGTGAAGCACCAAACTTTCTTTTTATTGTGTTTTCAAGGTAGGAATTGGCCCTTTAGGGGCAGTTTCAACCTTTTTAAAATTATATATTTTCTTCTCGACATTGAAAAATGTCGAGAAACATAGTCATAGAACGCTGGACAGAAACTTTAATGAACGAACATTTTCC
>NC_068984.1:9116835-9121704 GCF_001194135.2 Octopus bimaculoides
ACCCCAACGATTACAATCCCTATTGATTTGACTTTTCTTTGTGTGTCCCACCCAGCCCACCTCGAAAATGAAAAACTCTACGCTTGTATTTCGTCCAATTTCTGTGTTCAGCCCTGTGTGGCTATAATAAAAACATATCTATCTATCTATCTATCTATCTATCTATCTATCTATCTGTCTGTCTATCTGTCTATCTATCTATCTATCTATCTATCTGTGCGTCTATCAATCTATCTATGTATCTATCTTTTTTTTTCTCCTTCCCCCTCCCAAAAAGAAAAGCTCTACATTGTATTTGTCCCATCTTCGTTGAGTCCTGTGTGGCTAATAAAAGAAATGTATCTATCTGTGCGTCTATCTATCTTTCTATCTATCTGTCTGTCTGTCTATCTGTCTACCAATCTATCTTCTGTCTGTCTATATATTAGCAAGCTAGCTACCTATTATTCTATCTCTTTCTGCCTCTGTCTCTCTCTGTCTGTATAACTGTTTGTCCGTCTAACACTCTACCCGCTTTCTCTCTTTCTCTCTCACTCTTTCTCTCTTTCTCTTTCTCTCTCTCTGTCTCTGTCTGACTGTCTCTCTCTTTCTTTCTCTATCTCTCTCTCTCAGGAATCGTAACCTTCATATTCAAATACATTCTAAGAATTGTGTTAGTACCTGGAAAGTATAACCAAGCTATTCCCCGCGGAGTAAAACCACCAGCTGAGACGGAATAAGACTTGATCCATTATGGGAGAAGACTAACAGCGTGGAAGATTTCCACTATGAACACAGACTTTAATGATATTACGGTACAAATCTGTTGTAGGTTTCTCAACTTCACTTGTTATATCTGCACCACGGCCAATGCATTAATAGACAATGACATGAAACCTGTCATAATGTGTTATTCTGTTTCCTTGTGAGCCAACAGACCACAGATGTAAAATCATAACAATAGTTTCCTCGTTTTCGTTTTCTTCTTAAAAACAAGAAATCTCCTAAAATGGATGCGATTCACATTATAAGTTTCGTTTCTCTTTTTTGGTCTACCTGTTGTTGCTTTGTAGTCAGGGCTTCCACACATGTTCCTAGCATCCAGTGCCAACTCTTCATACCTAACCCAAAATGATTTCAGAGACAATTTCAAAGCAACGATTAAATTCACCATTTTCTTC
This sequence comes from Octopus bimaculoides, assembly GCF_001194135.2. Classification (NCBI taxonomy): domain Eukaryota; kingdom Metazoa; phylum Mollusca; class Cephalopoda; order Octopoda; family Octopodidae; genus Octopus; species Octopus bimaculoides. Next base: position 9,117,996 of record NC_068984.1, read on the forward strand.
AGATCGACTCCAATGCATTGGAACTAAATGCTTGTAGAACCGTACAAGCATTTAGTTCCAGGTTTTGGTAATCATCATAGTTACAACACAATGTATTTTATCTCTCAATGTCGAATATTCATTATGTTCTTTCATGTGTTCGCTCCAGATCGTTTCCAATATCTGTGTGTATTCTGAAAAGCAGGGGACATTTTTCTTCACATTTTCAGGAACTTAAATTCCATCAGATTTTGCTAACCAAATAAGTATCTGCCTCAGATTTCATAGTTTCTTTTCTCTTATTTCCTTCATTTACAAAATCTCCGTTAGATTTACTCAACTATGTGTTAACAGAGAGAAAACATTGTGAAATATTTATATAAAGCCAAAATAAGTAAAGGGACAGCCGCCTGTCTAACAGAATTCAATGACTGACCACAAAAACTGAAAACTGCACATGGGGTTTTATCAATAAGCCTGGTTTACATTTTGTAGGTTTCAAAATTAATACCTTCTTTTTCAAGAAATTGTAAAAGAGATGTGGCGAGGTTATTCGCCTTATATGAACCAATATAGAGGAAAGTTGCGTTTCAGACACAACATTATACAATAAGAGGTAAGCTTAGCAACATTGTTACGTCTGGTGTTGTATTTATGGAAATGGATGAGCACTTGACAATATTAAGCTCAACCAGAAATTAATTCGTAGCTTGATTATTTCAGGTGTTTGGGGAAAATTATGACCGCTTCCAGGATTGCCAAAATATTTTAATTAAATAATTTAATCAATAATAAGTTCCACAATTCCCCAGAAGAATCCGATTTGGCTTATGTCCTATGAGATCTTCACTACGTGTAAATGTCAAGTCTTTGTCCGTAGAAATATTTCCATAGCTATAGTATGATACAGTATTTCATTCCTGCATTTCTTGTTTCCTTGCCCGCGTTTCTTCCAGCGGTCTCTTCTCTTGAGAAGAGTTCCTATATAGAATATAAAACATCAAAATAGAATCTCTATGGCCTCGGATTTGATCACGTGTTTTCGTTTTAAATTCTGCATTTTATACAGTTATTTAAGCTATTCTTTCTGGACGAATTGTATAGGGATCAATTTCTCAAATGTTGCTTACAATTATCCTTATGACTAATGTAAAACAGAAAATTCTTAAAACATGGACGATTCCTACCCAAATTTATTACCCAAATTTATTGGCAATTTATAACGACGACATTGTCCTATGTAGTAATCAATGATATTTTTTGTTTCGACATATCATGAATGATTTTGACAAAACTAGGAACCTACCTGGAAGAGTATAGATTACATGAGAGTTTTTTTTTAATATCCGTTCGTCTATCCACTTTGTATCCCATATTCTTATGAAGTTCGTGAAAGTAGACTTCTCCCTCAGATACACCTTTCGAAGGACCCTACGAGATGCATAAAAGAAGTGATGATACAATTAACTTCAGTGGAGTGATTTGATACGCTATTCCCGTTTGATGTAGATGTAGTTGGTTGTATGGATGGATCGTCTACTTTAACTCCCATTTTATTTCATTTTTGAAGCAGATAAATTCCCTAAGGCATCGTTTCTTTGACAGTGCAGTCAGACTCTGTCCACATTTTTGAGAAACATTTTCACTTTCGAGTCCCACATAGCTGAATATTCCGTCGCATTCCACGTCCATTGAGAGACATTAAAATCTGAGGAAAAAAAAGCAGAAAAGAAACTTAGAAACGAAACGATGCAGAGAATAGGTAGTACAAACCAGGCTTAGATTATAGTGAATCTAGTATCACTATCTCATACTCAGCAAAAATCTAATCTTTAAATATGTTTATATTTTGATATGAAAACCACATTTTTAATTATTATACTTTGATATGGAAGACTTCCCCTCCGTCTGACAAGAGATGTCATCAAATTATATGTGGAATATATTTGTCTACTGCTTCTATTTAATGCAACAATGCAGACTTGAAATGTCTTGCAGTCTGGAATCTAATAATTAATGCGTAGAACACTGACACTTTTCTGCACGAAAACTGTACGATTCCATGGTTATAAAGCTTCTATTATATCCTGTGCTACAGACGATATTTTTTTCGCTTACTAAGACGACAGACGCGTGTTTGAATTGTACGCAGAGGCATTTTATTAATCTGATCACGATTTTATGAAGCAGAAGCACTGGATTCGTGAGTGTTTGGTTAATACATAAAAATAAAACTCAGTACACGGTTCCAAGAATCATATTCCTGACAGAAGCTTTATGTGAAACGAATAGCGTGATATATACCTAACTCAACATTAATAGTGTTCGATTTATATGTATTTGGAATCAGTTAGCGATTCACTGCAGTGTTACTCGTGTTTTTAGATATTCAAGGTATACGAGCATATTATAGTATTCATATTTTCATGTGTAAACCTCGAGTATATACATATGTCTTCAAAGTTCGAGTATATACAGATGTCGTTGTTTTCCCCAAATACCCTGAAACAATCAAGCAACGAATTATTTTCTAGTTGAACTTAATATTGTCAAGTGCTCATCCATTTCCATAAATACACCACCAGACATAACAATGTTGCTAAGCTTACCTCTTATTGTATAATATGTTGTGTCTGAAACGCTTGCAGAAAGGTTTTTCAAATTTCCTCTATGTTGGTTCATATAATGCTGATAACCTGGTCACATCTCTTTTACAATTTCTTGAAAAAGAAGGTATTAATTTTGAAGCCTACAGAGAGCAACCCTGTGATAATAACGTAAACCAGGCTTACTGAAAAGACCCCATGTGCGGTTTTCAGTTTTTGTAGTCAGTCATTGAATTCTGTTAGACAGGTGGCTGTCACTTTAGTTATTTTGGCTTTATATAAATGTTTTACAATGTTTTCTTTCTTTTAACACATAGTTGAGTAAATCTAACGAAGATTTTGTAAATAAAAGAAATAAAGGACAAAGGAAAAAACTGTGAAATCTGAGGCAGATACTTATTTGGTATGTCTTGAATATAGAGTTAATAAATATCTATTTCTGTTTTAGCTGGAACAATTTTACTTCTTCAGTTACAGACTAAAACCAAAAACACGTACTTGCACACCTCTTACCTCAACTGCCACTGCAGTTCTTCCCTTTTGAACATCTTGACGATATCGAAATATCGAAAGTAATTGCACGGAGCTCACTACGAGCATTGTTATATCACTGTGTATACTCATTGACATAATGAAATAGAGCAAACAGTTCACATATTTGTCTCAATACCTTTGAAAACTCTGAGACGATAAGATCTGAATGTTCTCCAATGAAACCTCATCGACAAATCTACGTCATGTTGCACTGAATCGCAAAAATGAATCTTTTGTCTCATTAAATAGCGTCTAATATTTAAACAGTCAACGCTAACATTTAATCGTAGAAAAACAATATAAATAAACTGCCCCTGGTGCTGTACAGTGCTCCAAGACAGCTTCTAAACGCCTGGAAGTTACTCTTTTACGTGTTTCAGTCATTTGCCTGCGGCTATGCTGGAGCACCGCCTTTAGTCGAGCAAATCGACTCCATGACTTATTCTTTGTAAGCCTTATTCTATCGGTCTCTTTTGCCGAACCGGTAGGTTACGGGGACGTAAACACCCCAGCATCGGTTGTCAAGCGACTTTGGGGGGACAAACACAGACACACAAACACATACGTAAATATATATATATATATATATA
>NC_068984.1:9122249-9122769 GCF_001194135.2 Octopus bimaculoides
TGTGTGTGTGTGTGTGTGTGTGTGTGTGTGTGTGTGTGTGTGTGTGTGTGTGTGTGTGTGTGTATGGGGAGGTAGGGGCGTGTTTCAGCTTACGAACGAGAGGAAAGATAGTCAATACAAACGACGATTGTAAATATTCATTTAATGTAGCGCTAATATTAATGGTGCTGCATAAAGTTAGGCGGCAGATATCACAGATCTCGGCACTAATTCAAAGATAATGAGGACGGGATATTTATGACATAAAATATTTATAAGCAGTTAGCAATTACATTGCAAAAGGGTCAATTGAATTACAGTGGAAAACATTTAATATACCTAAATATATGTCCACACACACACATACACCCACACACGCAAACACGCTCATATATATATATAAGACTTTCTCACTTCTCGAACATTAAACTAATACATCTCTTTCTGTTTACACACTCGTCTTCATCTTTTGTTTTTTCTTGTAAATTTTCACTATATGTATGTGTATATATATACATACATACATATATATATATATATA
>NC_068984.1:9124430-9124801 GCF_001194135.2 Octopus bimaculoides
ATATATATATATATATATATAGTTATATATAGTTTTATGTGTATGCATGCGTGTGACAATAGGATAAGTACATGCTTTCGTATTGTATCACATGTGAAGATGAACTAAACAAAGATGTCTACACAAATATGCATATACACGATTACTCATTGCACATAACTCAAAGATTCCTTCCCTTGACAGATTTACGTAGGCCAGCAGACTGTACACATTCATTCTGTATCTTTCTATAAGTGCATCAAGCTATCTTTCAGTCTATCTCTCTTGTTAGCTGCCTGTATATTTGTAAATACACACACACACATAATATATATGTATATATGTAGATAGATACATATATATATATATATATATATATATATATATATATA
>NC_068984.1:9131240-9132588 GCF_001194135.2 Octopus bimaculoides
TATATATATATATATATATATATATATATATGGAGAGAGAGAACGTGACAGAGAGGAGTGACAGGGAGAAAACACATAGACAGAGTGATAGACAGACAGAGAGACAGAGAGACAGACAGACAGACAGACAGACAGACATATAGATAGATAGATAGATAGATAGATAGATAGATAGATAGATAGATAGATAGATAGATAGACAGATAGATAATGAAGGAGAAAAAAGAGGCAGAGGTGGGAGGTAGTAGTTGGCAACACTGACACCAGTTTGCGTTCTTTCACCTCATTGGTTCTTTTTTCTTTGATTTAACCATTTCTCTAACTTTCATCTTCTAGAAAATTACCAGTTTCATTGTCTTTGTACTCTTCGTAGATTGTTGTATCACGCTTCGTATGAAAATTATATACATTATATATACACACACAAACATCAACATAACACACACACACGCACAGACATATATACACACACACACAGACATATACACACATGTAGATTGTAGGGTCTGCGATCTTCATAAATTCTCGACAGCAACTGCATTCCAACGTGTCATACGCACAAGCGTTTAAACATATCTAAAGTGTGTGTTTGTGTGTGTGTATATATATATATATAGGTAGATAGATATAGGTAGAAAGATAGATAGAGAGAGAGAGAGAGTGAGACAGAAAGAGTGCGGGATAGATTGAGAGAGAGAAACAGAGAGTCACTCTCTATATATGTCTCTCTATATATATGTCTCTCTCTATATATATATATAATCAAAATGAGCAACAGGATATCCAGAGGTGATGCAGTACGAACGTTTCAAGCGGCTCCATTTAATTGAACAATGCAATCATTACATCAATTTAAATGCAGGGCAACCCTTTTTGCCGAACTGCTAAGTGACGGGGACGTAAACACACCAACATCGATTGTCAAGTGACGGTGGCGGGGACAAACACCAAATAACAAATACATACATATATATATCCATATATATATATATAACAGGCTTCTTTCAGTTGACCCAATCCATTCACAAGGCTTTGGTCGGCCCGAGGAAATAGTAGAAGACAATTGCCGAAGTTGCCGCACTGAACCCGGAACCATGTGGTTGGGAAGCAAGCTTCTTATTTCTTTACTGCCCACAAGGGGCTATACACAGAGGGGACAAACAAGGACAGACAAACGGATTAAGTCGATTATATCGACCCTAGTGCGTAACTGGTACTTATTTAATCGACTACGAAAGGATGAAAGGCTAAGTCGACCTCGGCGGAATTTGAACTCAGAACGTAAAGACAGACGAAATACTGCTAAGCATTTCGCCCGGCACTCTAACGTTTCTGCCAGCTCGCCACC
>NC_068984.1:9133384-9134167 GCF_001194135.2 Octopus bimaculoides
TATATATATATATATGTATATATGTATGTACGTATGTACGTACTTACGTATGTGTGTATGTATGTATGCATGTATGTATGTATGTATGTATGTATGTATGTATGTATGCGTTAATGATTTTATGTTCAGTTATAATAAGAACAATTTTACTCTGTACTCTTGTGAAGTCCATATTTAATATTCTGATACAAGAATATTGCTTATTGGAAATTCCTATATGACAATTTTCTCGTAACTTAATGAAACATAAATAGATAGTTTATTTTATTATATTTTATAATAATTAAATTACATACATGTCTACATTAATATAAAAATTTGTTAAAGTAATACAGATATTAAGCTAGCTCAGCGTGTTAGAAGTCCATATTAAAAAATACTCCGTTGACATAACATTTCAAGAACGCAAAGTCAACTTCTGAAATATGGAAGACAATAATTGTAAAATTAATGGAAATTAATAAGATAGTTTTCTAAAGAAGAGAAGGGAAATTTAGTAAGATAATTAAAGAGTAACTAATTAGCTGAATCCTTATATTGTGACTTAAATATATGTGGGCGTGCATGTGCAGTAAGAAGCTTGCTTCCCAACCACGTTGTTCCGGTTTAGTATCACTGCGTGACACCTTGGGGAGCTGTCTTCTACAATAGTTTCGGTCCCGAACAAAGCCTTGTGAGTGGATTTTGTAAACGAAAACCGAAAGAAGCCCTTCGTATATATACATACATACATATATATGTATATACATTTATATATACATACATATATATGTATATATATAT
>NC_068984.1:9134702-9135671 GCF_001194135.2 Octopus bimaculoides
GAACCCGGAACCATGTGGTTCTTAAGCAAGCTACTTACCACACAGTCACTTCTACACCTAATTATTTTTCATGTACAACTACCCCTTCATATATTTAAATAACAGAATTTTTTGTGGGAACCGGATGCAATGCTTCTCAATAACCCGTAATTATATTCCAGGCTGAAAATACTTTGACAAGTCCGAGCATTTCGTGGTCTGCCTGGTCTGAACAGCCGAGGATGGAAGCAAATGGCTATTGCCAAACATTAAAACTTTCAGTTCTCAAAGCATGTGAGTGACTCTGTGGGAGATCGACGCGTGTGCGCCTGACTTTATGTGTGTGTTTTTCATTGTTGATGTATGTATGCACATAAGTTTTATTTGAAACACGTCAGGAGAAAGACAACAGAAATGAAGGCAAAATAGAATATAAGCAGCAATTGTCTAGAAAACAAAAGAAGGATAAATCGATGAAAGAAAGAAATGATGACCCACTGGGGGGAAAGATCGTGATATGATATCCGAGTTGCTGACTTTTACTCTCAGATTGCTTATAACTTTCTTTATATAGCATAACTATTTATATATATAGGTTGCTAGATCGGATTTTGGTTATTCTACAATGAAGGAGAACAATTATCCATTTAGGTAGTCAAAGAATATATTAAAGAGGGTGTTCGTTTTTTCTAAAGGCGGTAAATATGGTAATAACATGCGTGCCAATCCGAGGATCTGTGGATATGTAAATGAGTTAAAATTGTAACGATAGAGGGCAGCGGATCGATTCACATCGCACGAAAGCTTCCTACAGCTACAAGTCATTCGGCAGCATAATTATACAGGCATGATATTCAGAAATGCAGTATGCAGTTATATATATATATATATATATATTTATATATATATATATATACACATACATATACATACATATATCTGTATGTATTATGTATATATATATATATACCAGGATATATATATATATAT
>NC_068984.1:9135681-9136010 GCF_001194135.2 Octopus bimaculoides
ATACACATACATATACATACATATATCTGTATGTATTATGTATATATATATATATACCAGGATATATATATATATATATATATATATTTATATATATATATATATATGTACATATACATACATATGCATACGTACAGAGATGTATGTAGGTATATAAATATAATCATACTTAAATTTATAAATAAATATATATCTTTACACACAGACATAATATATATATATGTGTGTGTGTGTGTGTGTGTGTGTGTGTGTGTGTGTGTGTGTGTGTGTGTGTGTGTGTGTGTGTGTGTGTTGTGTGTACATACACACAGATACACATAATATATATA
>NC_068984.1:9136052-9136447 GCF_001194135.2 Octopus bimaculoides
ACACACACACACACACACACACACACACACACACACACACACACACACACAAACACACATTCCCAGTTAATATACGTCTAGATTTGTAATTTATAAATATTCCTGTTCTTTAATTCATGTTGTTCTTCCTCTCCAGCGCCTTCATTATTCCCAACAATTTTCTAAATACGGACGCACTATATGTATTCTTCTGCCACAGCTGGAAGTATTGTTTTGCTTTGTTGAAAGGTACGCATGACCTGTAAATAGACATTTTATTGGCACCCTCTTGAAAGAGTATTATCATTGCGCATTATCTCTCGGCTATTTTCGTCTTAAATATACAGAATATCTCTGTGCTTTCTAGCTTTCTAACTAAATGATTGAAATTATCATCCAATATATATATATGCATA
>NC_068984.1:9136830-9143256 GCF_001194135.2 Octopus bimaculoides
TATATATATATATATATATATATATACATATATTTGTGTGTGTGTGTGTGTGTGTGTGTGTGTGTGTCCATATATTTATACACTTCACACCACACACATAGATAGATAGATAGCTAGATAGATAATGCGTTCGATTGTAGATCTTGTAGTGTGCTAGACTATTCACGCTGAGGTTAGTTCTTAATCATAACACGTTCCGTTACCTTCTGATTTCAAATCACACCAAGTTCATATTAACCCCCGGACCATCGGAGTTAATTAAATAAAGATTCAGTACACTCGGTTAAATTGATAACCACCCGAATCCAAATATTTAACTTTCTGTCAAGGTTACAACTTAGTATTAATTTGTTTCTTGTTTCAGATCAGACTGTAGATTCAAATAGAAACTATAGGTTTCGTATTAGTTCACAGATGTTCATTTTCATAATTTTTCACAAGACATCACATCCGTTTAGCACTCGATGTCTACGATAGTGCAAGTTTTTCTCTGCGTCTCATAGAGTAATGGCCGACATTTTATACTTACATCTGATTTCAGCTTTATTTTAATATTCTGCCAGAATTCTTGGTCATTAGAGCGATCCATTCTAAATAAGGTATTGCTTTAGCGACAGCGATTCATATAAATATCTACACTGCAAAGGTTTAGACAGCTGCTGTGATGTCTCTCACGTTGGTATGGCACAATGACTATTTCCAAACACAATGTGATTATCTAGCGGTGGATCTCCGTCGTTCGGCATCGAGGATTTTGTTTTCGATCATCTAAACTACTGGCTACTGAGTTATTTTGGAATTTATAAAGTATTCCACAAACTTGGGCACTCTTAATGTAATTCTTAGACACAATATAACACAGCGTGCAGCAAGGTACAACACACTTGGCATGATTTTGTACAGTTTTCTTCTACAAGAATGTATTTGCCTTGTATTGCTTTCCATAGATTCTGCCGGGTGTTAAATTATTAAAGCGAACTATGTTAATAAGGGTGGGCATGGGTGTGTATTTAATAATTTTGTTTTGAAGTCACGTGGTTTCAGTTTCAATCCCAATGCACAGCACATTGGGCAAGTGTCATCGACTATGTCCCTGAGCGGGTTAATGCTTTGTGAGTGAATTTCGTAGATGGAAATTAAAAGAAGCCTGTTGTGTGAGTGTGTTCATGTGTGGGTGTTTGTGTGTGAGTGTGTGTGTATTTGTGTGTTTGCGTGTGGGCGTGCGTGTGTGTGTGAGTGTATCTGGGGCCTGTGAGTGCGCATGTGCGTGTGTGTTTATGTATGTGATCGAGTGTGTGTCTTCGTGTGTATGCTTGTCCCACACACCACCTGCCAACCGGTGCTCATCAGCTTACGTCCCCATAACTTAGCAGTATCCCAATAGTAAAAAACGGATAGAATAAGTGGGGAAAATTCAAGAAGATATGTTCTTGTATCGATGTATCGATTTGTCCGATTAAGCTTTTGTTAAGTGCCAGTGGCGATATTGTCCGAACCCTCGTCTCCACTGACATGTCTCATGATGACGACATATTTCGTCCTCTCTACGGAACTGGTCCGAACGGCGTACCTTCACTGACCTACTGACTGTGTCATTCCATTATTTATTCGTAGTGGACCAGCCCACTTCTTGCCTGGGGGCGTCCGACACAACAGCTTTTCAAAGCGGAGTTCCAATATGGCAGCACCCCAAAGACCGTAACCCCTAAAAGATGAGCCATATACTATGAAATAAGAATTGTCAAATCATACATATGCGTGCGTGTGTATGTGTGGGCGTATGTGCGTAGCCGTGTGTGTATCTGTATGTATGTGTATGCGTGTATTTGTGTGCGTGCATGTATGTAATTATGTTTATACGTTTTCAATTCGGTGTGATTGTTTATCTGGAGATGAAATTGTCTATTTTTAGAAACCTAAAAGTACAGTAAACTTTACTCTATGCAGCGTTAACATCGATATAAGAAGAAACATCTTCTCTGTTTCATTGTAACTAATTAATTGTTTCCATAAATTCTGAAATCTTCCAGGTGATTACTTCACTGAATCTAATTAACACATAGCAATTCGTACAAGAATTTTTAACTCAATTACTATCCGCAAGATACAGACTCCTCACAATGTTTGGTGTCTATGCCGTGTGATCAAAGTAATTTACCGTTCTTTCACATCTGTATTTTAAATGATCTGTGTACGTAAACTAATCTACAGTGGATTAATGAGATCTAGTCCTCTCTGGATTAGTGAGGTCTTTACAAATTGGAAGTTTCAGTTGGAGAAGGCAATTATGTAGACACGCGGGTTCGGTTCAATTTGTAACTATGCAAATTGCATGTTTGAGTTTTCATCTTAATCAATATGTTAGTTAAATCAATGTTGTAGTAGTCACAGATTAAGCTTGCTCAAACTGTACAATGTATAGAGGCATTCCACCCATGAACATCCCTTCTTTTTATCTCCAGATGTCAGCTTATATCACTAGATATCCTACGGCAATAACAAATAATATAAATGTGGAGGATTCGTTTTTAGAATAAAGCTGTAAATAATAATTTCAATTTTTTTCCACAAGGACAGCTTGCGGGAGAGGATTACGTCGAGTACGACGACCCCAGTGTCTCACTGGTACCTTAATTGATCGACCCCGAAAGGATGAAAGGTAACGTCGACCTCGGCAAAATTTGAACTCAGAACGTAGCGACGGGCGAAATACTGCTAAGCATTCTGTCCAGCGTGCTAACGATTCTGCCAGCTCACCGCCTTGAATGAAAATATAAATAATCCATTCTATTTTAGGTACAAGTCCTGAAATTTGGAGGATGGGGGACAGTCGATTACATCGACCCCAATACAGAAGGTTTGTAAATACTGGGTTAGAAATCTTTTTGGGCAGGAAAAATTCGAAGAAACAAGATGAGGACAAATATCCGTCAAATGTAAATAATGTAAAGCTTAGTCAAGGTTATCCAACTCTTAACATAATAGCGTGAGGTTTGAAAGATATTTAGTTGGTATTTCTAGCATTGCGAACGGCCACGTTGTGCCTTATTGGCTACTAATAACTTTTACTTTCATTGGTTTCAGTCATTAGACTGCGGCCATGCTGGGGCACCACCTGGAAGAATTTTAGTCGAACAAATCAGCCACAGAATTTATTAATTCTTAGCCTGATATATATTTCATCGGTCTCTTTTGCCGGAAGTTACAGGACGTAAAGACACCAACATCGGTTATCAAGCAGTGGTGTGGGTAATCACAGACAAAAATGCACACACACACATATACGCACACGCGCATAAACACACGCACATACATACGCACACGCGCTAAAACACACGCACACACACACACACACACACACACGCACAGACACACACACAAACACATTCGCCATGTTGGACCGCTGACTTCTACATGTTTTTTTTTTTCCATTCTCTCTCTGTTTATTTTCTCTCATTCCTTTCCATTGAAGATCGTAGGTTCGAAACGTAAAAGACTTGTTCATTCTTCTCGAGTGTCAAACTAATACACTTGGTTATTATTCATACACCTGTCTTCGTTTTTTGTGTGTCTACGAATTTCAATTGTAGTTGTAGTTAATTCAAATTAACAATCATTTGATCGTTAATATAAACGAGTAAAATCAACAGACAACATGAGGACGTGCACAAGAAACGTATTAGCTTGACCCTCGGTGGTAAAGAGAGAGATTTTGACGTATCGAGCAAAGCTCTCCGTCGGAAAGGAGCAAGGGGAAAATCCAAAGAAAGAAAAGAAATCGCCAACAGCACGTATGTAATTACCGATTTCATGTGACCTAAATCTGTGCGTGTTTAGCATGCCTATGGGTGTTTAACATACTACACCGTTCTAGAACGCAGTGTCCTTCCTACATTAATACTAGCTGGCCCCGTGCCGTCGAGAACGAAAGTTAATTGTAATAATTACACCGCAGACAGGATTCTTTCCGGTTCTATCTAACAAAGCAAGTCACAAGGCTTTGGTCGGGCCGAAGCTGTAGTAGAAGACACTTGCGATGGAACTGAACACTGTCCTACCATGTTGTTGGAAAGCTCCTTACCACAGAGCCACGCCTAAACTTATTGACTAGTGAAAAAATATTTATTTGTTTTTCTCATGTTTGTACTACAAGTTACTTCTATTTTCATGCATAAGAAACTGATAGAATTCAAGATTAATGCTAGTCGTTCCATGTTTATATGAATATCATTTACATATATACAATATAATATTCAAGGCTTCAATATTAAGCAACCGCCATATAGTGACACATATACAAAATATATCCAACATATTGATTTATTATAAAACACAAATACAAGTTCTAACATATGTAGCTATATACAGAGGGGACAAACAAGGACAGACAAAGGGATTAAGTCGATTACATCGACCCCAGTGCGTAAATGGTACTTAATTTATCGACCCCGAAAGGATGAAAGGCAAAGTTGACCTCGGGGGAATTTGAACTCAGAACGTCACGGCAGACGAAATACTGCTAAGCATTTCGCCCGGCGTGCTAACGATTCTGCCAGCATGCCGCCGTATGTACCTATATAGACGTAGGCGCGGCTGCGTTGTGAGCCACTTGCTCCCTAACCACAAGGTGATGGCTTCAGTCCCACTGCGTGGCACCTTCGGCAAGTGTCTTCTAATGTATCTTCGGTCCGACCAAAACCTTGTTAGTGGATTTGGTAGACGGAAACTGAAAGAAGCTTGTCGTAAGTATGTATGTGTGTCTGTATGTGTACGTGTGTGTGTGTGTGTGTGTGTGTGTGTTTGTGTCTTTGCGCGCGCGCGCGTGTGTGATTTTTCTATTTTTGATTTGTGCAGTGCTGTTGTTAATTTTGTGCATTCGCTATCTTCGAGTCTATGTAAGCGTATATAAGTATGTGTAGGTTAGTGTGTGTCTGTGTGTGTGTGTGTGAGAGAGAGAGAGAGAGAGAGATACAGAGAGACAGAGAGACAGAGACAGAGACAGAGAAAGATAGACAGACAGAGAACGGGAGACAGACAGACAGCCAGACAAACAGACAGAGAACGGTATACAGACAGACATACAGCCAGACAGACAGACATACAGACAGACAGACAGACATACAGACAGAGAGACAGACATACATACAGACAGACAGACATACAGACAGACAGACAGACAGACAGACAGACAGACAGATAGAGAACGGTAGACAGACAGATAGACAGACAGGGAACGGTAGACTGACAGACAAACAGACAGAGAACGGTAGACACAAATAGACAGAGAACGGTATACAGACAGACAGGCAGACAAACAGACAGACGAACAGACAGAGAACGGGAGACAGGCAGAAGACATACAGACATACAGACAGGCAGACAGACATAGAACAGGAGACAGACAAACAGACAGAGAACGGGAAACAGACATACAGACAAACAGACAGAGAACGGGAGACAGCCAGGCAGACAGACATAGAGAAAGAGAGAGAGAGAGAGAGAGAGAGAGAGAGAGAGAGAGAGAGAGAGAGAGAGAGAGAGAGAGAGAGAGAGAGAGCGAAGGCTTTCGTACTAAATGGTATGGAAAACAAAAACCGCGGGGTTTGGAGGATTACATTTCCTGGTAGAGGAAGCAAAGTTCGATGGTGGGCGTTGGGCGTAGGGATTGTTAGATCGTTTGGTTGATTTCCATTGCATAGATCGAAACTTCATACGCCATCATCGAACACGGACATTCACGAGCATCGGAAAAATAATTATGCATAAATTACAGCAGAATCGTATAATCAGCTTGTCATATGACTGTCACTTAAAAACACTGACTACTACTACTACTACTACTACTACTACTACTAGTAGTAGTAGTAGTAGTAGTAGTAGTAGTAGTAGTAGTAGTGGAGGAATTTGATGGATTGAGGAATCGATGATGTTGATGATGAAGAGAAGGAGGAGGAGAAGGAGGGGGAGGAGGAGGGAGGGTGACGATGGTAATGACCATGACGAAGACGACCATGGTGGGAGGTGGTAATGGCGTTGATGATACTCTAATGATAGTGATAATGTGGGTGAGGGTGATAATATTGGTGACGTCACTGATGATGATGATGATGATGATGATGATGATGATGATGATGATGGTGATGATGATGATGATATGATGATGATGACGAAGTTGATGATGATGACGATGATAATGATGATGACGACGATGACGATATTGATGACGATGATGATGATGATGATGACGACGATGACGATGATGGTGATAATGTTGATAACGATGACGACGATGATGATTATGGCAGAGATTGGTAGTGGTGGTGACGATGATGACGATGATAATGATGACGATGTCAATGACAACGGTGATGATGATGATGAGGTGGAAGAATAGAATTACTATTATCATTATTATTATTATTATTA
>NC_068984.1:9145903-9151695 GCF_001194135.2 Octopus bimaculoides
GATTAGCCGTACTCCATCTGTATCCAACTTGCCACTCAGTCGAAGGGAATATTTTCCAAAATGTTGTTCTATCAATTATGACAGCAGAATGTAATTTGATGAAGGCTTTTGGCTTCTGCTTCTAACAGATAAATTGACCACGTAAGGGCTCCTTGTTGTTTTATGTAAAACTGTGCATTGAAAGTGAATATAATCAATGATAGATAATCGATAAAGTTAATAGTTATAATTATTTTGGAGATCATAAAATATTAGATATTGAATTATGTAATGATATAATGTTTGTCATTAGCAGTCAGAGAGACATTGAAAGAAATCAGACGGCATTGATTAACTGAAGTTGATTAAGAGATAACATGCACGACTGCGAGGATAAATCGTTTGGTTGTGAATCACTTGGTATCTGGTTCAATCTAACTAAACGGCACCTTAAGCAAGTGTCTTCTACTATGGCTGCTTAGCGATCAATGTCTACTGGCTGAACTGGGTTGGCGGTAACCGAGAGGGAACCCGTCTGTTAATATATACGTGTGTGTGTGTGTTCGCACGTCTTTAACTTTAGACTCTGGTCATTTGAAAACTGGCTCGTTTACGCTCCGGTAACTTGACAGTTAGCCAATAAAGACCGATAGAATAAGTGACAATCGAAAAGAAATACGTATAGGGATCGAGAATTGATTTTTTTTTTCGACTAAAGACATTACGGCGGTTCCTCCACTATAACTGCTGTTCGATGACTGAAGCAAAAGAGCATATATATGTTTTCAAGAAACAACTTGACCTTCTGCTCCCGAACGTCGCAGATGAACCAACATAACAGCAAGAAACTCGAAAGAAAGCATCAATATCGAACTCGATTGTTCGCCTAAAGTCAGTCGCAAAAGAATGGCCATTGAAAAGGTGATAAAAATGGACTTTGGGCCACATAGCTATATGTATGTAAGTATAGATAGATAGATAGATAGATAGATAGACAGGCAAATAGGCAGTTCGATATATATATATACAGAGAGAGAGAGAGAGAGAGAGAGAGAGAGAGAGAGAGAGAGAGAGAGAGAGAGAGAGAGAGAGAGAGAGAGAGAGAGTGAGAGCGAGATGTTTAGACAAATAGATAGACAATCACGCAGGGAGGCAGACAGGCAGACAGGCAGACAGCCAGATAGATAGATAGATAGATAGATAGATAGATAGATAGATAGATAGATAGATAGATGGCAGCTGACAGATTTGCTATTTCGCAGTAGGCTTCCAACATTCCCAAAGTGAAGTCTAGTTCAATAAATAAAAAGTTTCCTTTCGCCTCAACACAGTAACTAAAACTACACGAAATTAGAGACTATATTTTTATCCCAGAGAGCACCACGTGTCTGAAACATCATACGATAAAAAGCCAAATGCAGAAAAGAAGAACCACAAAATACAAATATTTGGCGCTATTTACAGTACGGGAATCTTATTGACTATTTTACCTACGCAGAAAACAATTCTAATTTCCTGTAGCCGAGGTTATTGTTCTTTGCTAGTTAAAACATTGAATCCAATAACTGAGGACGAGTTGATCATAGGGTTCTAAATAATAGGAGCGTCTTATTATATCTTTGTTAATCTTGCTAAAAGCGATTAATAAATGTGAGAAATTAAGAAGAAAATATATGAAAATAAATGAAAGCTGTATTTTTGTATAAAGAAATGCCCAAGAGAAAATAATGAGTATCTGCGTGTGTGAGTGTGTGTGTGTGTGTGTGTGTGTGGTGGGAGGTGGTTATATGGTTTTGTTTGTGCGTGTGTATGTGTGTGTGCGTGTGTATGTGTGTGCGTGTGTATGTGTGTGTGCGTGTGTGTGGGTGGGTTTCTGAATTTCTATTTGTCATGTCACACAAACTGATGATAAATGCACTCTACACACACACACAAATACACACACATATACACACACACACACACACACATATATATATATATATATATATATATATGTATGAATAAAACATATGCAGATATATATATATATATATATATATATAAATATATATACACATACATACATATGTATGTATAATACAGATTTACATATTCATATATATATAAATATGTGAGTGTATACATACACAGAGAAAGAGAGAAAGGGAGATAAATAGATATAGATCTGGATACACATGCATAAGTATGTGTATACATATAGGTATATATATATATATAGATAGATAGATAGATAGACAGACAGTACATACATGTATAGACACAAATATATAAACACTGACGTGTATGCGTATTTGTGTGTGTGTGCGTGTGCGGGTGCGGGTGCGCGTGAGTGTGTGTTGATACAGATATATACACACTTTTGTTCGACTGAAAAAAAGTAGAAAAAAAACATTCCTACAAATAAATTACTTTTCCAGTACTTGCTGAAGGACAATGATATGCAACACACACCACTACTCCTGCAGTCTTATTGTTGTTGTTGTTGTCGTTTCAAATATCATTATTATGATTTTCATCATCACCATCATAATGATCATCATCATCATCATCATCATCATCATTTAAACGTTAATTTTTATTATATTTGGTTTTGGCTTCTTTTTTTAATTGAAATATTAATTTCGTTCACTGTTTTAACGCCCTGCAGTTTTATGGAGAGACACGTAAAATGGCGAGACAAACATGACTTTAAATTCGTCATTGCTGATGTGCGGTAAATATAGAGAAACATATAGAGAAACGCATGATATACCATCGAAACATTAACTAAATTCATACAAGGAAATA
Source organism: Octopus bimaculoides (assembly GCF_001194135.2). Taxonomy (NCBI): domain Eukaryota; kingdom Metazoa; phylum Mollusca; class Cephalopoda; order Octopoda; family Octopodidae; genus Octopus; species Octopus bimaculoides. The sequence continues at coordinate 9,148,673 of NC_068984.1, forward strand.
TAGCTTTCTGTCTAAAATACCTATACGTTTATAATATATTGGTTTTTGTTACAGGTTTATTAATTCCAGAGAAAATTGTCTGTACTTCTTTTTCAGTACAGATAAGGCTGTTGAATTAATAGTTTAGTTCCTCGATGAAGGGACAAGTCCGAAACGTTTTATTCCTCCTCCTTCTTTTGGAATATGAACGTTACAAATCATTTCCTATGAGTCTAATGTTCCACTCAAGAACGGTGATGGTGACATATTGAAGAACGTGACAGCGATGATATGCCGAATATTGCTGGATCACACAGAGGAGTTTAAAATCATACCTTCTTGTAATATCATTCTATAAAAAAGAACAACTTATCTGTAAACGTCGTTTCATATCTTTGGCACAAAGCCAAAAGTCTGAGGGGTGGTACAAGCCGATTGCATCGACCCCAGTGCTCAACTGGTACTTATTTTATCGACAAAGAAAAAGTCGACATCGGAGGAATCTGAACTCAGGACGTTAAGAGAGACGCAATGCCGCTAAGCATTTTGTCCGGCACGCTAATGAATTTACCAGCTCGCAGACTTAGCTTATCTGTAATCATGTTTAGACTAAGTAAAATGCATGGATAACTGTAAGTACTATTCTACTAACAATTATGAAAGAAATAAAAAATTTCAATATGCCGGGTTAAAAGTTTTGCCATCACAGCAGTAAGGTGACAAGGTTGAATGAACTAGTCCCCGATCATTCGATATTTTGAGCTACAGTTTCATATCAGAACCGTATCAACGATACTTCTGAGTCTTTGAACAACAATCGTACGACTATGCATTCTATCACATTGTTCATATTCAAGATCACATCAAAGATTTAGGCATAACTTCTCTAGTCATCTACACCAGGGTCTGCTTATCACCAGACGTAGCCTATCTGGGGAGAAGATTTGGGAGAAACATCAACACTTAACATTATGTTGTTGCTTCCTACACTCTATCAACGTTGGTACTAGAGAAAAATTATTACTTTACGTTTCCTGAATATGGTTTTAATTTAAGAAAGATAGCATTTTTTTTTCGTTCGAATAATCTGCATTTTTAAAGAGAGCATAAGAATGTAAGAGAGAGAGGGAACGGAAAACAGAGCTGGTGACAAGAACAACTAAAGAACAGGACAACAAAACTTCAAAGAAACATATTTATAAGCGAAATAAAATCCCTATCAAAGCTGTCCTAAGTTTAGGGTAATGGGCAGTTTCCCGGGAACCTCACGCTTCTCGGCCCCGATTATGATCTATGAATACTGTGGATGAAGGGCAAAGTCGACCTCGGCGAAATTTGAACTCAGAACGTGAACGTAAGGACAGACGAAATACTACTAAGTATTTCGCCCAGTGTTGTAACGATTCTTATTTCTTTATTGCCCACAAGGGACTAGACAGAGAGGGGACAGACAGGGACAAAGGGATTAAGTCGATTATATCGACCCTAGTGTGTAACTGGTACTTATTTAGTCGACCCCGAAAGGATGAAAGGCAAAGTCGACCCCGGCGGAATTTGAACTCAGAACGTAAAGACAGACGAAATACCGCTAAGCGTTTCGCCCGGCCTGCTAACAGGGAGAGTGATAGCTGGAACGCCATTTATCCTAGGTTTCTTCGATCAAGGTTAAATCGAGGTTTATCTACCACAGCAACAAAGCAAAGAGCTCGGCCTTTGTGATTTAAGTTTAAAACAGAAAGAGAGAATACTAAATTCTGTTCGACTGAGCACAGTAAATATTTTAGAATTCATTTAACGATTTTTAGTTTCTTTGAAGAATTTGGGTTAAACCCATAGAGGCAACAGCCATATTTGCAGAATGCTTTTGAAGTGTGTGCATGTGTAAGTGACTACTGAGTGTGTGAATATGCAGATACGGGTATTTATAAGAGTACGTATGGTGTATATTGTTAGCACCTATGAACATTGACATGGTTCTTGCATTAGAAAAAAAGGAAGAGAAAAACTCTCTTGAGATTTCTGATATTGATGCGTACTAACTAGGTCAGTTTTTGTTACGCATAAGGAAATTACTCTTTCTTAATAGTTATATATTTGCCTGCTCACAAATGTTTTCTGTGAGTGAATGTGTGTGTATGTGTGTGTGTATTTCTATGTGTTTGTGTGTGCGTATCCGATTCAGATCGATGAAATGTATAACAAATGTGTTCCGCCATTTTAACTGCTTACACATGGAAGTTTCATAATAGCTACATTGCCAGCGCATTCGTGCATTGTTCTGCATTCTGGTCGATAGCACGTGAATCTCTCGCTTACTATCCTCTGCTTTGTACCTATGACTCATCATAAAGGATGAAAATGATAGCAAGAAATATCGTGTTGGGAACAGAGGAAATACGTATAAAAATGAACTTGCCTGAAGAAACTTTGTAGTCGAGAGAAAAAGAAATTGTGAGAGATTTTGTGATAAAGTCGATTTGTGTTTGTCTGAAGTTTTATTATTCAGTGTATGTCTTCCATTTTTGAAGAAAGTGGTGTGTGATTTGAAAGAGATTTAGTTGTTATTTTTAGCAGATTCACAGGTTATAATGAATGTCAGTGCAGGTATGTCGTAGTGTGGTTAGAGACTACAGAAAACAAAATGGACAGATTGATTAAGGAAGTGAGAATAGACAATGAATGAGATTTGTTATCGAGAAGATAGTTGGAGGGGGTAGTGAGGGAAGACAAGGTAAATAAGAAGCATATATGGAAAGAGAAAGAGAGAGAGAGAGAGAGAGAAAGAGAGAGAGCAGGGATAGGGAGAGAAAGGAAGAAGGCAATGGGAAAAAGGAGAACAGTTGGAGAACAATATCGATTATGGATGTTTTACCAATAGACAAACACTAAATCGTTTATTACACTTCAGTTTCATTGTAAATATAATTTTACATGAAACACACACACACACACGTGTACACATGTATATATATATATATATATATATATATATATATATGTGTGTGTGTGTGTGTGTGTGTGTGTGTGTGTGTGTGTGTGTGTGT
>NC_068984.1:9151796-9155699 GCF_001194135.2 Octopus bimaculoides
TATATATATATATATATATATTTATACATACATACATGTATTTATATAAATATATACGTATATTTGTATGTGTGTGTATGTGTGTATATGTGTACGTGTATGTATACATATGTGTATTTACATGGGGGAGTATAGAGAAGAGTGTAAGGTCAAATAGGACTATTATTATTAATAACATAAAAGATGGATTCCTTGACTTAATCAAACTATCTTCTCTCCAAGGAATGTAGAACAGCTGCGTATTGGCAATAGGGACCAACTTCAAACTAGAAGACAAGATAGTGTCATAGAGCAGGAATTATCCAGAAATGAAGTTCCATCCAGTAACTCAGTCTTCGATTATGAGGAAGCAACAAAACAGTTGCGGACATGTTTCGTCTCTGTTGTTCAGATACATACCAATAGCAATTCTTTTCGTTTGTGCAGATTTATTACGCAAAATATTTGTCCTATTAAGCTAGCGAGGTGGCAGAATCGTTAGCATGTTGGACGAAATGCTTAGCAATATTTCGTTTTCCGTTCGAATTCTGCCGAGATCGACTTTGCCTTTCATCCTTTCGGAGTTGATAAATTAAGTACCAGTTACGTACTAGTGTCGATCTAATTGACTGGCCCCTTCCACAAAAATTTCGGGCCTTGTGCCTAGACTAGAAAAGAGAAGAATACATTTGTCCAAATAGGGCGGCGAGCTGGCAGAATCGTTAGCCCGTCGGGCGAAATGCTTAGCAGTATTTCGTCTGCCGGTATTTCGTTCTGAATTCAAATTCCACCGAGGTCGACTTTGCCTTTCATCCTTTCGGGATCAATTAAATAGGTAAGGTACCACTTATGCACTGGGGCCGATGTAATCGACTAAATCCCTTTGTCTGTCCTTGTTTATCCCGTCTATATCTAGCCCCCTGTCGGCAATAAAGATATAAATATATTTGTTCTAATTTTCTGGTATATATATATATATACACGTGTGTGTGTGTGTGTGTGTTTTCCATCTGCTAGAGACATGTTAGCACAACCGCTGTGCTTTTGGGGCCATTTGAGGCAGAAACATGTCTAGCTGTCCTCTTGTCTCTAAATAATCAGTCTTTTCATTTATAGCATCTCAATTTTGGAGAACCATTTCAATTCAGTTTCAACTGACCCCAAACGTTTGTTCCTCCTTTTCTGGAAACAGGGATAATTTCAGTAAATTCAGAATCTATATTTTATCCGATTTATTATACGCTTATTTTTCTTTATTGTTCAAATCCATGTCACTGACCACTTTGAGGTATTTCCCATTGTTCATTTTCTTTTTTTTTTTAGCAGTGGCATTAAAGGTGATGGGTGTAGGTGGTGCTGGTGGTTGTGGTAGTGTACTTAATGGTTCATTTGTTTTTGGTACAATTCTTCCATATTTGTTTTATTTTGTTTGTCAGTTTTTAAACGGGGATACAGTGTTAATAGGATGTCATCGTAAAACTGCTATGGCGGAGAGTTTGTGTATCGGAGCCTGCAACAACAAACTTACTCCTCACATCTCCCAATAAATTTTTGGTATTAGTAATTTTCAATGGTTGTGCGAATGAGGGAGACGAAGAGCACATTTTGAGCCACATTTCTCTGTTCTAATTAAATGTGATTATTTTAGCTTCCTATACTTTATTATGGGAGAGATGGGAGATCAAGGCAGAACAAACATATTTTACGTAGAATTGATTTTTTTAATCTCAATAATAATCTTAATATTTCTTTGTATCCCGGACGCAGTTTTTCTTTTTCTAATGTCTTCTGCATGTTTTGTGAACGTTGTGCAATTTTGCATGTGATTAATAGCAGATTTCTTTTTGTGTGTGTAATATGGTGTGATTGTTAAACGAGATGATTGGTCGTAAATGAGGTTTCTTGGTCTTACTGGTAAGGATGGAGCGATTGTGACCTTGTCTGGTTATCCTGAATATTTTGAAAGAATTTGTACGGGTTTGTTTAAGGAGTGGTGAGATTTGTCTATGATATCCTCTACGCACTAGACCTGTGTGTATATTTCGGGGATTAAAGGAAAGTCTAATATATACAAGTTACAAAGAATGTGGGAAAATATTGTGATACTCAGTTCGAAAACGTGTTAGATTCTGCCGGATGTCGTATATAAGTGCAGACAGGACTTAGCCGTCGAAATCTTTGCAGATATCCATGACACATCTAGGATATTGTTGATGACGTCAAATATTTTCGTTTGGGGTTTATGACTAAAGCACAATATGACCGTTACTTATTTCAGTAATAACACTTTTACTCTTTTACTTGTTTCAGTCATTTGACTGCAGCCATGCTGGAGCACCGCCTTTATAGTCAAGCAAATCGATCCCAGAGCTTATTCTTTGTAATAAGCATCGGTTGTCAAGCGATGCTGGGGAGACAAACAGACACACAAACTTATACACACACACACACACACACACACACACACACACATATATATATATATTTATATTTATATATTTATATATTTATATATTTGATCCTTTATATTGAACACTCAATATTTCATCTACATTCAATACTTTATTTCATGGTGCCATCCATTTTTATTTTATTTTATATTATATATTGTATATTATATTATATATTGTATATTCCATATTCTATACCCCACATTAGTTCTGCAGGAATATAAATAAAACATAAAAAACAGACAGTGTTGGAACTCTTTTAAGCAAAATAATATACTCCTCTATACACAATCATACAAAAAAATCCACCTTTTTTTGTATTTATTTTTACTCGCATATATATATATACATATACGACGGGCTTCTTCCAGTTTCCGTCTACCAAATCCACTCACAAGGCTTTGCTCGGCCCGAGATATTTGTCCAAAGTGCCACGCAGTGGGACTGAGCTCGGAACCATGTGGCTGGTATGCAAGCTACTTACCACAGATCCACTCCTTCGCCTTAAAAAATTATTGATTATTTTCATACGTATGTGATATTTTATAAAATAGTCGTTTATAGTTCTGATGGCTGATTTTCAAAATATATTTGATGTATTATCGTGGTATTGCGTATATTGCTCAAAGCTTTTATCGTTGTATATCTTGCGGGTTATCGCCATGGTTACAGATATTATTAATTCTAATTATTTTCTATAGATTTCCACTGCTGTATGTTCGATACAAATGAATATTTCTCCAACTTCTTTGTTATTTCTTTTTCCTTTAGTATTTCTTTTTCTTGCTTCAGTCATTAGACTGCGGCCATGCTGGGGCACCGCCTGAAAGAATTTTCAATCGAATGAATCGACCCCAGTACTCATAATTTTTGTCCTGGTACTTATTCTATCGGACGCTTTTGCCGTTGTGCTAGGTTATAAGAATATAAACACACCAACACCGGTTGTCAAGCGATGGTAGGGACAATCACAGACACAAAGACACACAAAGATATATTCGTTTATCTTTTTATATGTTTATATATGTTTCAACCCTAATGTTGTGGCTACGCTGGGGCACCGACAGTGTATATATATATATATATATATACAGAGAGAGAGAGAGAGAGAGAGAGAGAGAGAGAGAGAGAGAGAGAGAGAGAGAGAGAGAGAGAGAGAGAGAGAGAGGCAGAGTTTGAAGTGATGTACAGATATTGTGTATTTAGAATAATAAGGTAGTCAGAATGTTGGATGATATATATTTCTATTTACATTTTATTTACAATTTTATCGTTTCCTTTCTTTATCGGATTTATCAAAAAGTGGCTTAAATTTAGATTTATTGGCCTTTCTATATATGAAAAATTATACATACATACATACATACATACATACATATATATATATATATATATACATACATACAGACATATATACATATATATTCATATACATACACACATACATACATACATGCATGCATACATATATATA
>NC_068984.1:9156035-9158494 GCF_001194135.2 Octopus bimaculoides
TATATATATATAGATATATATATATATATATATATATATATATATGCTGGTTGTCTACTCCTTATGCAGAATTCAGACCCATTTGTTTCATCATGGTGTTTGATGTGGCTTTTTAAACCAGACAATGTCTTAAAGAGACACCCATATATATCGCATATCTGATTTGTGCCACCACGATCTGTAGTTAAGTTCTGATCTTTGTAGATATTAAAATATATTTTGAGGACACCGTTAGAATTGCTGACGTTATAGCATACATGTCATTGAAAGGTGTGCACAGATATATAGGCAGAATAGTTGGTGGAGGTTCGTTTTTCATGGCTACGCAAATGAGATTTGAACTCAGCAAAAGAAAGGCATGATTTGTCACAAATTGTGCACACAAAAAGGTTATTGTGATTCACCTTCTCAATCACAACATTCTTCTTTAAATCTCTCTTGAGTCTTCCATACATTATCCTGACCTCTTCAAAGGCTTTCACTCCACTCCACACTTTTGTTCGCTATCCAGCTCGATCCGAAGCAAGGGTTTCTATGTCTCCTGGGTCCATGCCAAGTGACTTCATGGTAGTCTTTATGCCCTCCGGAATGATATTTGATCTCTTTACAGAGCGTCTGTGTATCGGTTTGGTGTCTAGAACGAGAAAGCTTACCTGGTTTTGGCAACTATCATGGCACACTGGCGAAAGTCTTATTGGGCCTATAGGTGGGGTGTAATTCAGTGCAAGCTACAGTCACTGAACATTATTCATCTGCACCACAGGTACTTCTTGTATACCAAATCTTAGTATATATATATATATATATATATCACGATATTTATATATGTATGTTACAGTATTTTCATATATATATCACGGTATTTTAATACATCTATGATAGCCATTTTTTTAACACTACAGAGTCTACTCAAAGCCTTACATTTTACTTTTAAAAACCACAAGTATGAAGTGATCTGAGATGGTGGCCAGAAGACAGTTGTCGTGAAATTTCTATGCAGTTATAGTGGTTAGGTGCATAGAACGGCGCATAACGTCTGGGAAAATGATGTTGTCTTCGTCTCGGTGAGGTCTATGGGTGAGTTTATATGGCATATTTAAGAAGCGGCGGCTGATTGTTTGCGATATTGTTGCGTCACCTCTTGTATTACCTGCGCTGTTTTGTACCAGTATGCGGTATAGGTATTTGTGCTTCCGTCAATACGTGAGCTGAATTCTTGTATTGATTAAGTGAACTTGATGGGAAGTTTGCTTCATTTCATAGTTTGTTCGTTTTTTTTTTTTTGTGGGGAAGGGTATGATTTTTCTGAGACTGTTTTCGTACTTTAAATTAAAGGACGAACGCTTTGTATCTATGCTTCCCTCAAGCTATGTATGTCATGAGGACTTCTCTTATGTAAATCTCTTCTACCTCATCAATATACAATTTCGAGTTTATGCTTGAGTTATAATTTTTTTATTTCTTGAACAACAACAATGTGAATGTCATACTTTCTGACGTTTGTTATTTCCATAAAGACGTTTATATTACAGTGTGTTTAAATTTCTGTGCATTTCCTTTTTTTCGTTTCTGTGCATTTCGTTTAAATTTCTGTCCATTTCGTTTTTTCGTTTCTGTGCATTTCGTTTAAATTTCTGTGCATTTCGTTTAAATTTCTGTGCATTTCGTTTAAATTTCTGTGCATTTCGTATGTTGTATATATTCGTTGTTTCTGTGTACTTTTATGTATGAGGCGTCCATGTTTACGTTTCCAGTTTAAATTTACTGCAGGACTATGACTGTAAGAAGAGAGATATTTACGACACAACCAGATTTCCTTGTGAGTTTTTAAGAGTTTATACGAGATTTTCATGGTTTTTGTTGTCTGTTTAAGTACGTCAGTCTGTGGTGGGTTGTATTAGCCTTCAGAATATTTTGTTTCATGTTTGGTGCTGAGGAGTGTTATTCGTGTTGTTTTTCATGTTACGTATGGTACCGCATGCCTACTCTTACTACACAAACCTGTGACGAATTGCTATCATCTCACTAAAACTACAACAGAAAAGAGGATCGGTCTGTCTTCTTTTTGCAGATATATCTAAGACTATGGTAACCGATATATTTAATCCATTTTAAAATTGTGTGATAAATTTGAGAATCATTGCCTGCCATTTGTAAAATTGCAAAACTATATTTGCATAGACAATTTATCTCAGAAAGTAACCGTTTGCGGGTGAGGTAGAAAAGAAAGGCCTGAGTTCATCTTGATATGTTTGTACTACATTATTGAAACATAAATCTAGAAAATAATTCTTTTGGTTGGTAAATGTGGAAATTACAGCACTTCTGTGTTATAGAAAATTTTGAGACACGCACTTACTTAGACTTGAACGTGTATATATGTGTGTGTGTATGTATGTATATATATGTATATATATATATATATGTGTGTGTGTGTCCATATATATGTGTATATATAT
>NC_068984.1:9158849-9159913 GCF_001194135.2 Octopus bimaculoides
ATATATATATATATATATATATATATATATATATATACGTATACCCGTGTATATGTACTTATCTACCTTGCTATCTATGTATGTATCTCCGTATCTATCAGTTGAGAAAATACACACACACACACATACAAACACACACACATACATAGACACACACACACATATATTCACACACATATATATAAATGTACGCGTGCAAGCATGTGTAACACATGTATATAAACATTGTTTAGATAGAGAAAGATTTTTATTGAAGCATACATGCATATTAATACAAACTATTTTGTATATTGATACAAAACAACTTGCTCGACATATATACATATGAACAAATATACATGTGTGTGTGTGTGTGTGGTTGTGTGTGTGTGCATCTGTGTATGAGTGTCTTCCTGTATTGAGTGTGCATCACGTGTGTCATAGTATGTGTGCATATGTGAGTTTTTCCCCTTGTATGAGTGTTCCTGTGATCTTAAATTTGTACATATTTGCATAATTCAAAATTGAATGGCTACACATCTTCTTGAAAGCGCAGTGATATGCATGTAATTGTAAATCTATATTTCGCAAAAAATATGTAAGAAATGAAATAATGAAAAGAACAAATCCATGTTTGATTACATCGGCTTCTCCTTCTTCTTCTCTCAATGTACTTTAAAGCAAGTCTAACCTACATCTATAGATTTCCTTACTGTAGTGTTTCAATATTCTAGTATATAGTTTTGTGAATTTTGTCATCCGTGTAAAAAAAAAAAATACAATTCTGTATCAATGAGTCGCAGAGAAAAATCGTTTCTGGAAGGGGTACTATTTATATCTGAGACACATAGCCGCAGTGTATCTGTTTACGTGAGTCTCTCTGTGTCTGCTCAAAATGCCTCTGTATCTCTCTGAATACTTATATATATATTTATATGTGTGTGTCTATGTGTGGGTGATTGTGTATATATATGTGTGTGTGTGTGTGTGTGTGTGTGCGTATGTGTGTACGTTTATATATGTGTGTGTATGTGTGTATGTATGTATATGCATATATATATATTATATATATGTATATATATATA
>NC_068984.1:9160435-9165024 GCF_001194135.2 Octopus bimaculoides
TATATATACATATATATATAAACATCAAAAATTTCGAGCTTCCAATAATAAAATATAGATATAATAATTTCCATTTAGTTCTGCCGTGAGCTCTAGGAGTGTTGACACCAGAGCTTAATCTGACTTCCATTGCGTTTGACTGAGATTAGTCCGTCACTGGTCTATCTTTCCAGCCATTAATGGAACTCTTTTACAGCTGAGTAAACTGGAGCAAAATGAAATGAAGGCATTGCTTATATACACAACTCCGGTGAACCTGATGCCGGTTCCTAACTCGAAACCAGGACTGTTACCATTAGTCACTGTACGTTCTCTATATTCTTCAATAGATACAGAAATATGAAAAATAATACGAATTGCATTTTGAATCATTAAGCAAATTTGACACAGAAAAATTATATCCGACGTATATAGAGGGTGACAGGTGTGTTATGCAGCATGAAAACTTCAATAAAATATTCACTGTGGAGGACAAAAACCTCTTGTGAGATAAAATGCAAATCTTCTACAAATAGCTATACAAAAAATACTAACTAAACAAGATTTTTTTAAGCCTTGACAAATAGAAAAACTGGCTAAAATGACAGTTACATGGAGAAATAAGAAAGTTTAGAAATTGTGAATACACAAAAAGTTATGCTTAAAGGGAGATGGAGAATAACATGGTAGGATAAGAAAAAAATACTTCCTTCAAAGATAATAGCGGAAAAAAATTAACAGGAATAAATAGAAGAAATTTTAATGGTGGATGCGAAGTACATGATATTTTTAAAGTTGTTGCTTTATGGCGAAACAGAATTAAGGTGTTTCAACGAGAAACAAATAAAAATTAGACATTCAGTGAAAAAACAAGAAGTATATATATGTTGTTGCTTCATGTACGAATATTGGTTTAGTTTTAGCTTGGTCAGCTTTCACTCAAATTAGGGAATAACAAGTGTACTGATTTCTTGATCGGAGCGAATATTGTGACTCAGCTAAGAATGTTCGAGAATGTTTGAGACTGAGGTGGCCAAATTAAGTTGAAACACCAATGTGCGACGATCCGTTGACGACCTCTTTCGGAGCACGCTTTGAGTTTGTTCACACACAAGTTTCTTTGAGAAGTTTCTCATTCATCATATATTAAAGCTAGTGACGTTCTACTAGTGTACATACGTTATAAATGCTACACAAGCCATAATAAATTTCCTGCAGCATAATTAGAGGCTGCAGCAAAGAATTAGCTGCGTTGTTTCTGCCTGTCTAATATTAAACAAAGAGGAATAAATCTATAGGTATGAAAGAGATGGAACTTAAATACTCTGAAATTTATACCAACAGCATTATAACATAGCAAGGGAATATACACTTGTAAAGGTGTACTTAAGATTGTCTAATTGTACGAGAAAGCGATTGTATTCTTTTCTACTCTGGGCACAAGGCCGGAAATTTTGGGGGAGAAGGCCAGTTGATTAGATCGACCCAGTATGAAACTGGTATTTAATTTATCGTTCTCGAAAGGATGAAAGGCAAAGTCGACATCGGCGGAATTTGAACTCAGAACATAAAGACAGACGAAATACCGCTAAGCATTTCGCCCGGCTTGCTAACGTTTCTTATTTCTTTATTGCTCACAAGGGGCTACACACAGAGGGGACAAACAAGGAGAGATAAAGGGATTAAGTCGATTATATCGACCGCAGTGCATAACTGGTATTTATTTAATCGACCTCGGCGGAATTTGAACTGAGAAGGTAACAGCAGATGAAATACTGGTAAGCATTTCGCCCGGCGCGCTAACGATTCTGCCAGCTCGCTGCCCTAGAGGAAGTAACTATATTGTGAGATATGCTAATGCAGTCATGTACGAAAGTCAAGTCAACTTGCCGGAAATTGCTCTCAGATATCAGTTGCAAATAAAGTGTCTCTCAGGGGCATTGCCGTTCCCAACAGTTGACAGAGGGAAAAAAAGAAAGAAATTAACACTAAAAATATTAGTGCATGACCCGTTGTTTTATGACTAATATAAGTAATATATTGTTTTATTGGAAATAAAGTTATATACTCAACAAATAATTCAGTCAGAGAGGATAAAATGATGTTGAAATAAAAATGTTTCCTATAACAGATCAAAATAAATTTGAAACCAATATAAATAGTTCAAAATCTATATTAGCTTTTAACTGTTTATATCTCGAATATATACAACAAACCACAAACAGTAAATTTTAGCAATCGATATCGGTATACAATGACTTTGTGAATTTTAGATTTTCATTACTGGGATGTCGGTGAAATCATCTTAGTAAAGGAAACTGGCTGACGGATCCCCAAATCTACTGAAAACAACATACAGTTTGCCGTGTATGAACACGTCTGTAGGGTTATAAAGTCGGTATTAAAGAGAGAAAAACAACCACTAATGCGTATATTTCCTTGAGAGAATTTTAAAGAGCAGAGATTCATAATTTTCTTTACATTTTGTAATAAACTTACTTCTTGGGTGAATTTTATTTAATTTCCAGAATGTTAACTGAGAAATATGTATGTGTGCATCTGCGTACACACAAGCACGCACATACAACTGTACGCAAGCACACACACATACACGCACACAACACATATATACATAAATACATTATTTACATTATTTACATTTGATGGATATTTGTCCTCATCTTGTTTGTTGTTAACACAACGTTTCGGCTGATATACCCTCCAGCCTTCATCAGGTGTCTTGGGGAAAGTTCGAACCTGGGTTCTCCTTCCTAAGGTATTTTTCGATGTACTTATTATTATTCTTATTATTGTTATTCAGGTCACTGCCTGGAATAGAACTCGGAATCTTGGGGTTAGTAGCCCGCGCTCTTAACAACTACGGCATATGCACGTGGGCTTTTTTTATGGCATAGTGGTTAAGAGCGATAAAATAACAGTTCCACAATGTAACTTATCGTTTTGTAGAAAGAAAAACAGCCAGACAGAGGAAATATCTTCATTTATATAAGAAGATCAAAAATAAAATCACAAATGGGAAAAAAGAGAAACGAACACGCAATAATGAGGGATCGATGGTAGGTGTATCGAAACAATTGTTGTGATTAATAATAAATCCTCGTATATTCCATTTCCGTTTCTCATTTGCCATATATATAAGTGTGTTATGTGTGGAGTGTGTGTGTGTGTGTGTGTGTGTGTGTGTGTGTGTGTGTGTGTATACGAGATTTGACCAATAAGTATTCAGACTGTTGTCATAGTAATGACGCAAAAAGATACAGAGTAAGGCCGCTTGGCACAGACTGACCTTGAACTCTAAGTTCATGCGCACTAAGTTTTAACATTCTTGCTCACTTCCACTGTTTACAGCAGTGTTTGGAAGGGAGGTGTGTAGCGTGTGATCGACGCATTGGCTATGACAGAGAAAGTTGTCATGGCGATACCTGCTCAAAGGCCTATGCAAAGTTACAGAAAGTGTATGGAGGAGGAATGTATGAGATGCACCCAAGTGTACGAGCGGTTCAGACGTTTCCAAGATGGCCGAAAAATGTCGATATTGACGAACGTTCTAGGAGGCCCAAAACAAGCAGATTTGAGAAAAACATCGCAGATTTGAGAAATACATCGCAGATGTGCGAACAGCCGTGAGGGAAAATCATCGACGCTCTAACCACTGAGCCATGCGCCATCACAATAATTAGTAAGGTCTAGTAAAATCTGAAAGCCGAAATTTTCGTTGGAATTTATGAAAAATCTCACCAAGGAAGCAGAAAGATGTAAACAAAATTCTAAATATGTAGCACACGCGTAATACAAAGAATATTTTGGGTGATTAAGAAGAGAGAACTTCAAAGAATACATTCCACGTAGACAGAGGCCATAGGTCAGAGTTCGAAAGAACTATGAAATTACCTAATAAAAATAACAACACTGAAAGTATTGCTACTACTATAAATATTAATTATTAATTATTAATATTCATTATTTATTATTAATTAATTAACTAGACATAAGCCCTTGAAAATTGTTGGAGGAAGGGGCTATTTCCTCAGCGGAATTTGAACTTAGAACGTAGCAGCAGAAGAAATTCCGCTAAGCACTTCGTCCAGTCTGCTAACGATTCTGTCTGCTCACAGCCTTAATAATTCGTTTCTACTATAGGCACAAAGCCGGAAATTTGTTGGGAGAGATAGAGGAGGAGACCAGTCGATTATATCGACCCCAATGCGTAGCTGGTACTTAGTTTATTGACCCCGAAAGGATGAAAGACAAAATCGACCTCGGCGGAATTTGAACTCAGAACGTATCAGCGGACGAAATACCGCTAAGCATTTCGCCCAGCGTGCTAACGATTCTGCCAACCCGTGGCCTTAATAATGATAATAACAATAATAATAATAATAATAATAATAATAATAATAATAATAATAATAATAATAATAATAATAATAATAATAATAATAATAATATGCAAAAACCTGGACTTGCCCCATGATAAAAACTGGTGAGAACACAAACCACCCCCAGTACTTGAAAATGATCACATTGCACTCCTCTGGAACTTCACCATTCAAACTGACAGAAAGATAGACGCAAATAGGCTAGACATC
>NC_068984.1:9165575-9167852 GCF_001194135.2 Octopus bimaculoides
TAATAATAATAATAATAATAATAATAATAATAATAATAATAATAATAATAATAATAATAATAATAATAATAATAATAATAATAATAATAATAATAATAATAATAATAATAATAATAATAATAATGATAATAATAATACTAACAACAACGACGACGACGACGACGATGGTGATGGCAATGATGACGATGATACGTATCGGTTATATATCGCTGATCAACAGCAAGACCAATGCAAATAATATAATAATATGAGTAAAGATGTAGTAGAAGCTGTAGTAGAGTAGGTGTAGTAGTCGTGATTATGACATTCGTAAGAAGATAAAGAAAGGGGAGGAAAGTTCTGCGAGGAGAACGGACTTTATGTTCATCGTTATCTGTGTTGCTCATCGAAACTACATGCAATCAGGCTAACTGACTCGGAATTCTGAGAGCTTATAGAGAAGATAAGAAACAAATGCCAAGGGTTACAGGGAGTATAGATATATCATTGATTGTAGGAATTTATGTTTCATTTGAATAATACGAAGCAAAACTATAATGGTGCACATAGATTTCGTCTGTACTTTTGTAAGTATGAATGTCTGTGTGTGGTGCGAGGAAGTATAAATAATATGAATATAAGATGGTGAGTACAGAAAATATATAATCAACTGACTACATACATACATACATACATTTTGAAATTCCAGTGAAGGAGACTTGAATCTAGGTTAGAAACCGGCTCTTTCTCTTGAGATAAGACTGAACAATGACATATATATATATATATATATATATATATATATATATGCCAGAGTAAGCATGTAAATGCGAAACAAGGTGGAGAAAATAGTACTCGAAGACCATAGGTATGCTTTATTAAAGAGCAGCAAAAATACTACAAGGAATGTTACTCAGAGTTTCACGTTCCCTTTCGTCGGAGAAAAAGTCGCCCCTAATGGTTCTGGTGACTTGTATCATAGTGCCAGCAGTCGCATGGTGGGCCATCGGTGACTAGATTTGTTGCCCTACCAAACGCTCTGCTTTTTAAGGAAGTTGGTTTCCTTGGACGCCTTGCAGGAGGGACCACGAAATTTTTCAAAGGGCGCTCACTTGAGTCAACGATCATCAAACAGCTGGGAGTCAAACACCCTTAGTCTTTGTTTACACATTTTTCTAGATCACCCTTTTCTCATTCGCTCAATACAGTTCGAAGTTCGCATCATGTGTGTGTGTGTGTGTGCGTGTGTGTGAGTATGTGTGTGTGCGAGTATGTGTGTGTGGTGGGGTATTGGTAAAAGCAACCTTTTGGCATCAGAGAATTATTAAGTGTATTTCATAATACGAGGGGTACTGAAAAGACCTGGTTGGAGGTCCAGCCTTCCGAGTTCTTTCACAGCGCTTAGAAAAACTGAAAGGCCGCTGCAATGAGTGTGTGAATCTGAGAGGGGAACATTTTAAATAAAATCATAATTAACTGATCCTCCTGTATTTTCTTGTAACCAAAGTCAAGAATTTTTGCGCATCCCCTCGTAATTTGAACTCAAGCTTGTTGCTGTGCTAATTTTTGAAAGGATACAAGATCTTACATTTACGTCATATATTGAGTACTACATTTTCAGTAATCAACTTCGATTGGACCAATTTCAACAGATATAATGCAACACACATGTACGGATACACACACACACACACACACACACACACACACACACACATATAGATAAGTTTCAAAGTAACTTACAAAAAATATGTTTAATAAGAATACCCAACAAAATTTTGAAAAGTCATTTCAATGGATCAACCTTTCTTCACAACTTCTTAGGTGTGAATACACTTTCTTTCTATCCATCAAGAGAGATTGATATATAGTTGTTGAGAATGAGAGATTACAAGACGAAGGAAAGATGTAGAAAGAGAGAGAAAAAGAGAGAGAGAGAGAGAGGAGCCTCATAAATATAGAGTAAATAAAATTGGTAAAAACATAGCAAAATAGAGAAAGATATGTATACGATGTCTGTTTAAGAGACAAAATAATAAGACAGTAGAGAAACTGAAAGAAGCCCCTCCCTCTGTACACAGTAAATATGGATAAAAGAAAGAAGCAAATGAAAGTCTGTATTCCCTTATTGCTTCGCTTGTAAAATAGATGCACTGTGATAACTATTGATCTAAGTTCTCTTCCACTATATAAACTAAGCAAGGAACTGTATGGTCGACACCACCGATGTTATCTAAGCCGCCATCTTGGCGAGTCCGAAGAAATGGTTCGTATATATATATATATATATATATATAT
>NC_068984.1:9168125-9169117 GCF_001194135.2 Octopus bimaculoides
TATATATATATATACATATATATATATATATATATATATATACACATACACATATACACACATATATACGCACACTTACACAGAAACACACACGTCTGTGTGTGCCTTTGTTTAATTATGTACAATCAATACATACGTGTACATCATATACACGACGTGTAGTTTTAGGATATATATATATATATGCATGCGTGTTTGCATATGTATGAGTACGTATGTGTGTGTATGAGTACATGTGTGTGTATGTATGTGTGTGTGAACAGCTGCAGAGCTGTATTTGTGTGTGCATTAGCGTGTGTAAATGAATGTGTACGTACATATGAGCAAAAGTGTGAGATTGAGAGATGTTTCTCTATATTCGCACATCTCTTTGTATGTGTAACTCTGTGTTTGTCGGATATCTCTTTGTTTGGGTCTTGTTTTTTTGTTTTTGTTTTTGTTTTTGTTTTTTTGTTTTTTTGGGGGGAGGTGAGGGAGTTCATCTCTCGGGTAGTAAATTTGGCTCATAACTAGAATGCTTGCATGGTATGACTTGGAAGCAGATCTAAAGTGAACTGAACATCTACAACTTGGTGTATATTCTTGGAAGCAGAAGTTCTGGGAATTCTTCCAAATACTAGCATATAGATATGTATATATGCTTAAGATATTTCAGTTCTGAAGAAAATTAAATACGACAATGGTAAAAACAGAAGGGAGATCAAAGAGAATTGAGACACCATGTGATATTTCTGTGTCATCTTTGTCCAGTAGAAATATAAAGGAATTCATATGCATGCATATAATTGATTTTGTGTATTATTTTAAAAAGAAATTCATATATACGTTTCGTATCTACTATCCGTTTCGTATCTACTATACGTACTTATAAACATCACCTTCTTTCTCTCACTTTGTGTGTGCGTGCATATGTGTGTATATGTGTGTGTGAGTAAGTGTGTATGTGCGCGTATATGTATGTATGTATGCATATATATATATATATATATATA
>NC_068984.1:9171386-9172328 GCF_001194135.2 Octopus bimaculoides
TATATATATATATATATATATATGTATATATATATACGTGTATATGGATGTAATGTATGTGTCCATATCCAGGGTTTCTGGATTCTGTCCCACTACGTACCAAATACACGCCATTTTCTATAGACTAGTGCCAACCCACATCTTGCAATAGTAGCAATTGCGTACACGATCATCATCGGATCTAATAAGAAAAGCATAGCCTTGCTACATACCGCGTTACATTAACTGTAGCAGAGAATCTCGTTTGTGGTATGACGTGTCTATGAAAAAATCAGCCATTACGAATTTCCTTGCTCGAGCAAATGAATCGTGCTCGTCGAAACGGACAGAGATCCACCGTCAAACACGTACACACAAACGCGCACACACACACGCGCACACACAATCATACACACACACACGCACACACAAACACATACACACACGCACACATAATACATGAGTGTGTAGGTGCATGTATATAAGTATCTATGTATGAATATATTCAAGTGTATTACATTCAAAATTCAACATATCTTCCAACATTCCAATTTTTAAAGATTCCATTTGATATTAATTGCGGATAAATTACATTGATGTATCTATTAATATAATGAGACTTCAGGAAAATAGCTTTATTTGTTTATAGCTTTATATCATGCATTTTTATCTTTGTGTATAAATTTATTGAATTGTCAAATATCTCTAGTTATTTTCAAATAATTCAAACGTACAACAAATAAAGAATATATAAGGCTTTCTAAAAATCAATAAACCAAAGACTAATAAATCTTCAATATGATTCCAGTTTGGATTTTCTGCTACAATTACATAGAATGAGAGTAGAGATAACGATGTTCTTGGTTGTTCTATATCCCCATCCATTATCTATGTATACATCTGAAAGTACATACAGCGATATATATATATATATATATATATATATATATATATATATATATA
>NC_068984.1:9172916-9175575 GCF_001194135.2 Octopus bimaculoides
ATATATATATATATATATATATATATATATATAAATTCTAAAATTATAAGCATAATTATAATTAGGGTTCAGCAAATTGCTTCACCACATATCGAAATTTAGAAATAGCAGCTAAATACTATTCTTCTCTCATAAGATATCTCCCAGACAGCAAAACACTTATTTTAATTGGTGCACTTGCCTTTGTGAGTAAATGTCAATGTGAGAATCTGGATAAGACAGGATTTTCAGAAAAAGATTTCAACAAACTCGCATGTCGAATTTACAATCTATAAGTGGAACAGTAAAAATATACAAGATTTTATCAAGTTTAAAATGTGTTGTGGTTAGAGTACGATACCCTTTGACGTGAATAAACAAGATCACTACATACGAATAGTAGTGGTCTGACGTAGTTGGTAGTTAGTAATTTGATCTTCGAAGTCCAGGTACAGTTCAAGTTAATGTGTTGGAAATATTGACTGTTGGTTCGTTATGTGTTTGTTACTGTTGCTGTTTCTATTTTGTATTGTTATATCACTATTACAGTATATTCTTTATCTATCTTCAACAATATCAACCGTACTACGACATCGGCGGTGGCGTAAGGATATAACAAAATGTGACATTGTTTTCGTTGTCTACATTGCAGAGATAGAGCATTGTATCTTTATTAGAAACCAGCTTCTAGAGAGGAAGAATTGAAACTATTAAAAACAGAAGAGAGTATACAAACATACTTACATAATACTTACATAAATATTTACATACATACTTACACACATACTCATATACGTATATACTTATACAAATGCATGCATACAAACCTACAATCCTACATACGCATATACATACATGTACATATATCGGGAAAACGACTACAGACACAAACAAAGATTGATCCATTCCAGCTGTAACGCAGGCGAGAAATGTTCATAATCCTATAAATTGCATTGTTGATATTCTTCTTATTGTTGTTGTTGATGTTGATGTATTGTATTTTGACGTGTTTACATCCATCTTATGATATATGTTACACAATGTAGTAATCATAGAAAACAACAACGCGAACAATGGCGGCTTCCTTTTTCAGATTAACTCCATTTCTGTCTGTCTGTCTATCTCTCTCTGTCTACCATTGTACTTTCTCTGTCTGTCTGTCTTCCTCTCTCTCTCTCTCTCTCTCTCTCTCTCTGTCTTCCTCTCTCTCTCTCTCTTTCTCTCTCTCTCTCTCTCTCTCTCTCTCTCTCTCTCTCTCTCTCTCTCTCTCTCTCTCTCTCTCTCTCTCTCTCTCTCTCTCTCTCTCTCTCTCTCTCTCTCTCTCTCTCTCTAGGTAGTTCACTAAAATGCTAAATTCACGCAGACCAGATATATCTTATTACTCTCGTCTTTCTCATCCAATGTATATCTCTCCTAAAAAAAAAAGAACAAATAAAATTTATATCAAAGATTTACACATGAATACGCATATACACCCTTCGCAAATATTATATGCAGGATAAAAGATATGAAATAAAACAATATATAACATGACTTCTCATATTTCTTTACCACACATGGAATAATTGCGTACCGTGTTTAGAAGCGTGTCATAAGTTTGGATATCAAACAAGCCTTTGAGAAAGTCAAATGCAATGATTTCTGAGTTTAGTTGATTTCAAAAGAAAATGGCGGAAAGCTGTTTAACAGGGATATCTATCTGTGTCATCACTGTTTTTGATAACTCTTCCAGTTCATCAAGCATCAACGCCTTCCTTTCAATAGGTGATTGTGTCAATGTCTATGAATATAGGTTCTAACTGTAGCAGCTAGTAGCTTCATACTATTTCTATGTTGGTGTTGGTGTGGTGGCGTTGGTGTTGGTGGTGCTGATGGTGGTTGGAGATATCAATTTCATTTGCGGCAAAGCCTCAGAAATATTTCAATTTATGTTGGAAATTTCCAGCTTGCTAGAAAAGCGGGAATCGCTGGAACTAAAACTATTCGAATGCAATATATTTTGGAGCTCGCACCCTAGACAGCTTTAAATATATCTTTATAAGCACGGACTTGTCTGAGTGCTAAGAAGATGGCGTTCCAACAACATTGTTTACGAAGACCGACACGGATAAGTAACACATTTAGAAAAAGTTCTGTGGTCGACCTATTTGATAACAAATCCACAGACTGGTGAATAAGTTGATGTAATCAGTCAGCGCACTTCTCGTGAAAATAACGGGTGTGGGTTAGATTTCCTCTCGTACTTATCCATTTTTTCCGCCGAGAGCTTGTACGCTCCAATATTAGATTATTTTCTATAACCAACATACGGTGAACGCTTAATTATATTTACGGTGGCTCATTAGTTAGAGTGTCGGGCTCACAGTCATGAGATAATCAGTTCGATTCTCAAACCGGACTGTTGTGCTCTTGAGCAAGACACTTTATTTCATATTGCTCCAGTTCACTCAGCTGTAGAAATGAGTTCTGATGTCACTGGCTTGGCTGGTTGGAGGTGCTTATCTCCCTTTTGTAAGCATAAAGACACAGGAAATGTGTCAAGGTCCTTCCCAGGGCTAAATAGCAGTGCTATGATTCCCTTATTTGGACTGTCACGTTAAGTTGACAGTATATAACTATCGTATCACTACTGCTTAAGTCTCTCTGAGAGATTTAGAAAGGTACCATTTCTAATATATAT
>NC_068984.1:9179586-9180644 GCF_001194135.2 Octopus bimaculoides
TATACGTGCGCATTATTTTGTAACGAAAATTTTCACCATTGACAGAGTATGTATAAAACAAATGAAAAAACATTCCCTGAGAAAATATGAATGGTTTGACTATGTGTATACGTGATTCTGAACTTTTGGGCGAGTAACTGGGACTGAGAGGTTGTTTTTGTTTTTGGAGTGGGAAACAATTGATTTGTTTTTTTGTTTTCTTTTTGCTGTTATTTGTTTTGTTTTTTTTTTCAATGCTATGGAAACAATGAAACGAGTCCAATAAGGTCTTATTTTATTTTTTCAAAATTTTCTTTTCCCTTCCACAGCAGACGATTACATGCAGATTTTATTTTGGCTTGCAGAGTCCGATAGATTGAAGCAAGCGAATGAACGAGAATATGCGATCGAATCCAATTCAAGAATTGAAATTTTATACAATTATTTTTAATTTTAAGCTATCGTTTCCTTCGTTTCCTTTTCGATAAAAACTATCGATTTCATAATCCTTTCCCTCTCTCATCTCGTGCTCATTGCTCCAAACAACCTTCACTTTATATATATGCCGCTTTTTTCTCTCGTTCTCCTCTTTTCTTTGCTGACCTTTTCAGACTTCATGAATGTATGACTTCATTTTCACTTATTTCCTCTTCATCTGAAGACAAAATATTAAAAAAATAAATGAGAAAGAAAGAAAAACTGCTTAAGTCTTCCATGACCAAGAACTTGTCACGACCCTGCTGTCCTGAGCAACTCCGAGTATCCCTCTTCAATTTGTACAAATCATCAAACGATAAACAGTTATCACCGCCTATACAGAGACTTACACGCCACCAATTAATCACTCAGTGTCTCCTTATTTGCTGTGTCCACTCCAATGAAACAGGGAGAATTTGGGCGTTGATTGTTTCATTTCATTAAAATTCAAGTCTTAAAACAAACTTTACTGTCGGCACTAAGAAGCATTAAAGCTATACACTTGATATTTGGCCAACATGTATGTCATATACATACATACATACATACATACATACATATATATATATATATATATATATATATATATATATATATATATA
>NC_068984.1:9181045-9181994 GCF_001194135.2 Octopus bimaculoides
ATATATATATATATATATATATATACATATGTATATATGCATATATATACACAAGTATATATTGTATGTAATTATGAGCATTATATATATGTGTGTATATATGTGTGTGTATATATATGTATATATATATATATATACATATACACACACACACACACATATATATATATATATATATACATATATACATGTATATATTTACATACATATTTGACTAGCGAACAAAGTTGTAATTTTGTACGAATGTTCCTGTCTCTCTTGAAGTTATGAGATTCGAAACATAACCACGACTCTGTCAGCTGGTCGTTCATAAATAAATGCGCTTAACACTGCTTTTCAAAATATTGCAGAATACTTTTTACGTATGAAAGTCTTGACCATGCTGAAAAAAAAACAAGCAAGATTAACACAGACAAAACCAATGTACACAATAGAGAAAGCAGAGCGAGGTATTTAATGCTATAATATTTGGGAACATATGCGGTGTGGCTTGGATTTTCATATTCAGAAAAATTTCCATATAACCATCAGAACATGAAACACCCTTCAGCATTGTTCAACGTATATTTGCGGTGAACTTTGTTGTTTTATCTCCTAATATAAAAAAAATTTTCTGGAGCTAAAAATTCTAGCTTCAACGCATACATACTTAAAGCATTATACCTTTATAATATATATGTGTGTGTCTGTGTGTGTGTGTGTGTGTGTGAGTGTGTGTATGTATATGTATATGTATTATATATATACATATGCATATATGTTTAGTTACAAATATGTGTACTTATTTACATATATACACATACATGTAACTAAATGTATATGTATGTATATGTATATGTATTATATATATATACATATGCATATATATTTACATATATGCACATACATATACCCTCACATACACACATATATGCATACATTATACACACACACACTCATATATATATAT
>NC_068984.1:9182226-9184667 GCF_001194135.2 Octopus bimaculoides
ATAACGTTTGCTTGATGCTTCTATGCTTTTAGCAAACATGTTTTGAAGATATGTTCCAACATCATTCATATTATAACAAATAATATAATTAATTATAGTTGGTTTTCTTTTTTTTTTTTCTTATTTTATTTCGAAACTTTATTTCGACATCATTGAATGCAAGAGGTTATAAAACGAAATATCTTAGATTAAATGACCTTTTCGTTGACCTTAATAAATTTAACCATTGATATACACAGATAAGCCATAGCAGAGACTCTAATTAAGTGTATTTAATAATCGTGGGATATCTAATATGGAGGCCAAAAATACAATAATGAAAATATAATTTAAAATATAGAAATACGTAAAATTTCTTTAGAAAGTCATACATTTGCAACGCTTAGAATAACTAAAATTCATTGAAACTAATCTTCAGCTGATTTTTATTGGACATTTCTCTTAAGTTTCGATAAATTATCGGTGATATTTTAACACTTCTTATTTAGATATTCTAAATGTACTGATTCATAGAACTAGTTAAGACATTGGCAATTTTTTTCTTTATTTTGTTCTATCTTTTAAATAATTCTAGGAGTTCTCTCAAAGAGGCTAAAATGAATGGAAAAGTAAGATTTAAAAATACATATATGAATAACTGCCTATGTTATGAATACGTTTAAGCTAAGGTCAGGGTTTGACTTAATTATATTCGGCTAATCACCATAACTTCCTCGTATAATCAAGATCCATCCTTATTGCCCCATACACAGTGATATATTGTGATAATCTTGTTTTACAATATTCTCTTCTCGTGGAATGAGTGCTTCACCCTAACTTCTGATTTCAAATCCCGCCCGTCGCTACTTCATCTTTTATTATTCCGGGTTTGATAAAAAGTAAATCGCAATCAAATAATGGGGTAAATGTAATAATAATCTTCGTACATTTTTTTTTGTCTTGTTTTGTTTTCTTTGATATGTGTTTTGCCTTGTTATATATCGATATTTTATTCGACGTTACCAAATTCGTCCCGGGTGACGGTGTATGTTATGAATTGTTTGACCAAGAACACTGTTATGAATGCAGCTTATGTTAAAAACCCACACACAACATGCCTCGATTTCGTTTTGAAACATTGTCAACTTTAAATATACCAAAAAAGGAAGTTTTTGATCTCACGACGTCCTACAAAATCAAGCACAGGAAAAAAAAGACAGTTGACAAACAAATCAATCCACTGAATCAAATAGACCAAGATACATTTAGACATACAAAATGCATTCATACACGCACACGTCCACACATCAGTACACATACAAACACACACATATACATATATATACATACATTTATACGAATCAAATATATATATATTATATATATGGATGTATATATGTATGTATGCTTGTATGCATGTGTGCGTGTATATATATGTATAACACATCAATGAAAAGTTATATTGTTGAACTGTCTTACTCTTTACTCTTTCACTAGTTCCACCAAGTTGGTTTTGGCCATGCTAGGCACTGCCAATAACGCTGCTATAGCCTTCAATATATGTTGGTATTAGGGGAACGATCCTGATACCGCTGCCCTTAAATATGTCTCTTGCCGTGATATACAACTGGGATTTTACACAGTAGAATGTCGGAGTGTTGACTGAATTGGTTGGCATCTACTCAACGTAAATTACCTTGTGTTTTGTTGCATATATTTTCAAATGTAAACTCATATTTAAATCCCCGCTTTGTTAATCTGTTAATACGCATATGCTTTACGACAAAAGCTGATTATTACATAAACAAGAAAGTCATACCTTGTTTCAAATTTTTTTCAAGACCTTTTAGTCTATAAAACAAAATGGAATCTCTCACAACACACGTTATGGAAAAAAGAACAATACTAATAGGATGTGATAATGAAAAAGTTTCTGTCTGGTCGTCAATGAATTTCTTTGAAAGATATGCAATTAAACAGCAACATATCCACAGATACACACAGACACACACGCACGCGCGCACACACACATACACACACACACACACACACACACTCATATATATATACATACATACGCATATACATATACATATACATATATATACACACACAGATCCATTCATACATATTACCACGCAATATTTATTCTGCATTTCATAGGCCTCGATCTGATACGCCTGTAACTCTGTAACTGTTTACATCATGTCCTGATAAGAGCTAAGCAACAATTTATTGCTTTCATTGCTACACAACAACCATCAGCAATGTTCATTGAATTTTTAATTATCTGCCAGAGAATGTTTTTTTTTTCCGTTCAAATAAATAAATAAATAACTAAATACATAAATAAAGGAGAAATAAAATAACTGCAATGCCTCAAGTAATTGCTTAATAATTTCAATTATTCAAAATTTTTAAACGATCCTCTACATCATTCTCCCAACATCGTGTGTTTGTAC
>NC_068984.1:9184834-9187355 GCF_001194135.2 Octopus bimaculoides
TATATATATATATATATATATATATGTATATATATATATATATACTTATGTATGCAGGCATGTATGTATGTATGTATGTTATATGTAAATTTGTATGTAAGTGTACATATGCATAAACATCAGTATGTATGAGTGAGTGTGTGTCAGTGTACACTGTATTTGGAAAGAAAAACGAAAAATATATGTATATTTATACGTACATTCATAAATTTCTTTCTCGCTTTCTTTCATAATTATATATGTATATATACATATATAGATACATACATACTTACATACATACATATGTATAAGAATATATATATATATATATATGAATATATATATATACATATATATATACATATATATGTATATATGTGCACATATATATAAATATATATATGTACGTATACATTTACCTATATACGTACATATATATATATATATATATATATATATATATATATATATATATATATATATATATAGATAGATAGATAGATATACATATATATATATATATATTCATTAAATTGCATTCCAAGAATGATATTTATTTTTTAATTACTTTCATTATTTAAATTTTTGTTGTTGCTACTGTTGTTGTTGTTGATTTTTATTAGTTGTTTACGTTTTCCATTCTATTATTGTTTTCTGTTTTGCTATATCATATATTTATACATTTTATTTTCGCCTGCATTTTCTGGGGGAATTTGGGAGAAGGGGGAGCGTTTGCTTTCTTTTTATTTTTTTTTTGCTTTTTTTTTCAACTGGCTGAAAATTGGATCCCTTTTCCAAAATATCCAAATTTGTTGTGTCGCTTAATAATTTTAAAGTTATATGTCTCATGTATATTAGCTTCAATTTAATATGCAAATAAATATGTAAAAAAAAATAAATAATTGATCTAAAATAAATTCATGCTTCCATTTAGTTTCAAGATTCAAATTTTCTTTTTACAAGTAAATTTCTGGTGTGTGTTTAGATGCATGCATATACAGGATGCCACAAAAAAATAAATCCCTACATGTTAACCATTTTTGGCTACATTCTTATGGAGGCTTTACTGTGCAGCCTGAAATATATGAGTGTTTCCTCGCGCGCGTGTGTGTGTATGTCTCCATGTTTTCCTTGTTTATTTTTCAAATGTTTTTTTTTTCCAGATTCTATGTATTTATGTAGTTTCGTATGTATATCAAATTATGCCGGTACTAGTTTTACTACAACAAACAGCATACATACTGGGTGATGCTTTTTACATACATCTGTGTGTGCGTTTGAATGTATGTTTGCGTTTCTATGCATGTGTTACATACACCTCTGTGTGTGTATCTGTGTGTGTGTGTGTGTGTGTGTGTGTGTGTGTGTGTGTCTGAAAGTGTGTGCGCCGGTGTGTGCACGTAAACGTGTATGTAAGAGTGTAAGTGTGTGTGATAACATGCAGATGTGTATGGGAAGATGTACAAAAACTGACAGAAGCTGGAGGCGTCTATTCAATCAGTAACAACGAACTTAGGGCCATACCTGAAATTAATCGAAATGCTAGTCTTTCACATGCAAGTATCACAGACACATGCAATATATTGACCATCCCTAATGAAATATATCCGTTTCAATTGGGAAATTAAGACTATTGACTTCTGGGCAAGTTAGTGATATACACGTGCAATTGCAGACCACCTGCGAATATTAATATTACAATCAAACTTAACTAATGAATACACAGAGATACAGAAGACATCTCCGTATATATTTCTTTTACAGTGACCCATCGGAATACTGGACATAATAACTTGATGAAATTCTCATCAGATCTATATGATTGTTATCGTAGTTAAGAGCATGATACACTCAGTAGTTTAGAAGTAAGTGGACCGTACATTCGATCATAGATTATCTTCATATATCAGTCCTGAAGTTGAGTAACAGTGTTATCCCTCAGGTGAACATTCAATGGTAGGGTCCAAGGTGCCCTTATACACAGTGGAGTGTTTTTTTTGAGCCAACACACAAAAAGAGCTGAAGAGAAAGCTACAAGGCGAAATGTAACGTCAGTTGTTTTTAGAGGGTTGTCGATCACTACAGCCATAAAATATTTAAAAATTTATACGCCGCAGAAGGGACAGGGATTGTTGAGAACTGACTCTTGTTATTGGGGACACAAAACGCTGCTGCAAACAGTATGCATACTGTCAACCATTCGGTCATTCTGCTATTCCTGTTCTCATTCTTTTGTTCTAACTCAAGCAAAACAAATACAAAAACTGTTCCACTTGCTTTCTGGTTTGACAGAGTGAAGAGATATGTTTTTTGTATTTCTTAGTGTATACGTTACTCCATGTGCATATATGTTTTGTGTGCCTGTACGTGTTTATATGTGTGTATGTTTGTGTGTGTGTGGGGGGGGGGTAACTGTGTGAAAGTCTTATTATGAAACATTGCATGCAAACATTTTCCTTTTGGGATGGGAAGAAAAATTTCTGTCACCGAGAAAATATGTGTGTACGAGAGACCTGTATATACAACCATACATTCATAT
>NC_068984.1:9187835-9191169 GCF_001194135.2 Octopus bimaculoides
ATATATATATATATATATATAGCTGCATATGCATATATGGGTGCTACTTGTACGGTCAATCACAGAGCATAATTTTAAAAATTAAGAATGCTTTTATCTCATAAAATTACGTAATTATATTTATATCACTGCGTTTAAGAGAAAAAAAAGTCGTTTTTTCTTTTATCTTGTGTGTTTCTCTAACATTTCTTGACAGACATAAATTAAATTTCTCACCACTTCTTGAGCTCTACAACGAAATTCTATAAATTCTACCACCAAACTTGCAGTTAATTTACATACTTTAGTGCCACGTCCTTTAGAGAGTGCTTTTCAACAATTATTTACTAATCTGATAATGCTACAATCTTATAGTTGACAAAATGTTTGTTTCGTCAATAACAACGTCTCCAAACTAAATAACTTTACACTCCCAAAATGGGTAACAATGCCTCCCCACACCACACTGTTTACTGTAATCATTTGGACACAGTCTTCAGTGAATTTTCGTGATTGTATTACCTGGAGCTTTTGATATGGCAAAATATGGACAATAGAGTATAATTGTAAATATGTATGTGTATGTAGACGTTTAAAATATACAAACCCCAAAAAGCCACGAAGGAATACGGAAAACAATCAAAGACAATATCTGGATATATTCTTACGCATACACATAAACACACGCACACACACACACACACACACGCGCACACACGCATACCTTTTGGTCTGTATTTAGGTACGATATATACCATATATATCATGTACAGGCTTGTGTATGTGTGCATACATATATAAGTATATATATACATATAAATATACATATATAATGTATATATACATATACATATATATCTATTTTTATACATATATATGTATTTATATATAGAGAGACTCACACACACACATACATATATATATATATATATATATATATATATATATATATATATATATATCATATAGGTTTTTGTCTAGATATATATATTTCATGAGAAAATGTGAAAGCTAACTGTTTAAGTCTTTTATAGAAAAGAATAAATCCATTTTGTACCATATATTAATTTGATCCGTTTTACACTGCAGTTTAATCTGCGTATTTCCCTGCATGCATAGTCACAATTATACTCTGCTCTCATGCCAAGCGCCATGTGGAATAATAACGAAAAAATATCAAATCCTCCTCTTCATTCAAAATTATCCAAGAAATATATCTACTGAAATTCCACACAAATTTTAGTTTAGAAAATCTTAAAATTCTTAGCGTCTTTATAATGAAGAGACTGTATACATTACATCAATGCAAACTGTACGCTCCCCTTAAGGGTTACAGCATTAAGTAATGGGAGTCGGTGTCTACCTTCTATTGCCATTCTGCTTCTTGCTATAAAACAAGAGAGAGAGATGTTTGAACGATGATAATGTAATACATGACTGGTTTATATTCCTTCAGCTTTGAGTTTAGGAAGAAAATTAAATCAGGGCGGTAGCATTTTGCAGATATTTAGCGAACGGAACTATGATTTGATATACTGTATGATAGAGAAAACAAAGGATTGTCCAGCATTTGAGTTTACGAAAAGATGGTATACAGAATGAAGTTACAGAAGAATAAAAGGTATTGTAATATCTGAAGTAACAATTGAACGAACAACGGACAGAGGTAAGATGTAAAACAAAGACAAAAAAAAAACATTTCCGTTGATAAACATTCAAATATCTTCAGTGTTTGTTTGTTTTTTTAAATAAATTCTTCGAGGTTAACTAAATATAATCTGTATTAAGATAGGGATCAAAGTCCACAGGGCGTGTGAAATATGTGTGTGACGGAGAGAGAGTGAGAAAGAGGAAGGGAGATCGGGGCTATAACAGAAACATTTGCCCAAGTGAAGGCGGCATGCTGGCAGAGTCGTTAGCACGCCGGGCGAAATGCTTAGCAGTATTTCGTCTGTCACTACGTTCTGAGTTCAAATTCCACTGAGGTCGACTTTGCCTTTCATCCTTTCGGGGTCGATTAAATAAGTACCAGTTACGTACTGGGGTCGATGTAATCGACTTAATCACCTTGTCTGTCCTTGTTTGCCCCCTCTGTGTGTAACCCCTTGTGGACAGTAAAGATATAAGAAGACATTTGCCTAAGTTTCATCGCCGTGGGACTGAACTTGGAACCACGTGATTGAAAAGCGCACTTCTTAACCACACAATCATGCCTGAAGAGAGAAAGAGAGAGAGAGAAAGAGAGAGAGAGAAAGAGAGAGAGAGAAAGAGAGAGAGAGAGAGAGAGAGAGAGAGAGAGAGAGAGAGAGAGAGAGAGAGAGAGAGAGAGAGAGAGAGAGAGAGAGAGAGAGAGAGAGAGAGAGAGAGAGAAAGAGAGAGAGAGAAAAAGAGAGAGCGAAAGAGAGAGAGAGAGAAAGAGAGAGAGCGACAGACCGACAGACTGACAGAAATTCAAATAGATAGATAGATAGATAGATAGATAGATAGATAGATAGATAGATAGATAGATAGATAGATATACGTTTCAATGAAGACACTATTGTTGTTATGCAACAGAAGAATAATTTCTGAACAACGTTTCTAGCAATATTTTCTGAATAACGGAACTAAACAATTGAATTCCATGCGATGCAAAAGATATATTGCCAAGTGGAATTTTAAAGACTCTCTAATCACCACGTTTTAAAAGAATCAACACACATCAAGAGGTTAATCCTGGAGTTCGAGTTACTACAAAATTTCGGGTAGTTTAGCCTTACCATTTGAAGCCATTATAATAGGTTTCTATTATAATAGTTGTTCATATGACGTGGTTGCCAAGCAGCTTTAAAAAATTCTGCCCCGAGGCATTTGGTACAATTCGTGCTGTAACTTGAAGGCAATATCGTTTACGGATGTTGGGCGTTGAGACAGAAATTTTATTTCGTAGTACATTCTGGGCAGGCTAAGTAGGTTCAACGGATTTTTTTGAGGAATTGTCAAAGTACTTCTCAATAGAAAAAGGAGATAACAAAACAATTGATACTAAAAATGTGCATGGTGCCATCAGTTTTGAACTGTGGGCTAACCTTACCAGGTTCGTTGTGACATATGAACACACATGCACAAACACGCATATATTTATATATACATATATATGAGTGTATATTATGTATGTGTGTGAGTGTATGTGTGTGTGCATGTGTGTGTGTACGTGTGTGTATGTGTGCGTGCGTATATACGTTAGACTGGATATATTCTAGTTGACCATTTTTAGCATCTTGCAAGACCGCACAATGGAAGCAGCACCCATATATGTATATATATATATAAATAATGTTGTTTCTATATTACTGTTTAACCAATAAATATTAAT
>NC_068984.1:9192573-9193278 GCF_001194135.2 Octopus bimaculoides
ATATATATATATATATATATATAAATAATGTTGTTTCTATATTACTGTTTAACCAATAAATATTAATACATACGCATGCACATATATAAATATCAAATGAAACACACTTGTATGCACATATGTAAATGAACATCAATAGCTTAATACTATGTTTCTTTCTTACGTACATACAACCACGCACGCACATTCATGCGCACAATTATAGACACGTAAATATAGACAAAAATCAGCTCCAAAAAACAACAACATTATTATTCGATCCAATACACCGATAATTCACCCGCCATCATAAGATAACTGTGTATGTGTGTTCTAAGTTATCAACTGTGTCTTTATTCGAAACCAATCAAAACCGTTTATGTTTGCTTGGCTTTATCTCCTTATTTCTTTTTTAAATCTCCAACGAATCTCTAAGAGACATTTGTCATTTCATAACTATGAATATAAATTTTCTATCTATTTTTTTACGCTTCATATAATCTCACCATCTTTGATTTCTCTCTGTTTATTTCATAGTGTTTTACATCTTCTATTTATGTTTCCATTCTTTAGTGTTCAATGTAGACAATATATTCCTAAAATTAATGAACTATTTAATTTATTACAAGTAAAAATCGATAGGAAAAATAAATAATTCCAAACATTGAAGTGAACATTAACTTTATATATATATATGTGTGTGTGTGTGTGTGTGTGTTTATATAT
>NC_068984.1:9193884-9195571 GCF_001194135.2 Octopus bimaculoides
AAATAGATAGCTATATGTATGCATTTGTAGTTATATGCGTATGTATATATATATATATATATATATATATATGAACAACACACTAAACTTCCACAGCCTCGTTGTTCAATATAGGTTTTTCGCTTTCTTGAGCACTGACTTCATATTGTTATGAACTGCGTAATAATTTTAGCTTGCAACAATAAAATTACAAGAACAACACAAGCAACAGCAACAACAACAACAGCACCAGCAATAACAAAAAACAACACTAATAATGCTAAAAATAATAATGAAATAATAATAATAATAATAATAATAATAATAATAATAATAATAATAATAATAATGATAATAATAATAATAATAATAGGAACGTTAAAATAAACATGCAAAGAAGTGCTTAACCAGAACCCCATGACTTCTGAATATAACAGTCCCAGCAGATAAGGATTCATCTTTGAAAGAACTGGAGAAAGTATCCAAATATAGATCTGGAAGTAGAGATCACCCAAATGAGGGTCCCGAATACTGAAACAACCCTTATAATAAATAAATGATGCAGCCAAAAACTAAACCAAAAGCCTATGGATTACGAATACAAGTACGTATATATATATATATATATATATATAGCAGACAGAAAATAGCACTGTTGGAGACTGCACACATCCTACTTGGATCACTTTGTGTACCGGAGAAAACAACAACAGCAAGGCAAATCCCAGAATATACCCAGGACATACAGACAAGCGTTCGGTAGTGCAATGATAACACGTAAAAATTAGACGAGTCAATAATGATAATATAAGCACAAGGACAGAATTTTTTTTTACGGAAGGGAAAATGGATTATCTGAACTACAATGTTCTGGTGGTCTTTCCTTTATCGACTGCAGAAGGGCGATAAGTAAAAATCGCTTTTGGTGGGATTTGAACACGGAACCTATTTAACGTTATTGTACATTGCGAGATACTTCGTTGTTCGCCCTTTTGAATTTTGACATTCCCCTGCCAAACCGTAGTAATAATAAAAGGATTACTATTTATTATTATTATTATTATCATTATTGAAACGTGGCTCCTTATATATAATAGTGTTTCAGAAAATAATAATAACAATAATAATAATAATAATAATAATAATAATAATAATAATAATAATAATAATAATAATAATAATAATAATAATAATAATAATAATCACTTTGATGGCATGCCCTGCTCTCTCACTCAATAATAATAATAATAATAATAATAATTATCACTTTGATGGCATGCACTGCTCTCTCACTCAATAATAATAATAATAATAATAATAATAATAATAATAATAATAATAATAATAATAATAATAATAATAATATTCATAGCGTCCACTTTCTTCATTGCCAGCAACCTGTGCATTATCCACTTCAATTCATCTTAGCCGTTCTCTTTATGCTTTTTCTTTCTGTATAGTAGCAACAACAATAACAATAATATGGTAGAGATAGTTAAAATATATGACACCAAATACCATATATCTTAAAAGTTTTTAAAGCCCTTTGATCGCTAAAATTAATTTCACTGAATCATAGACGGTGTAAAATACAGAAGTTGCTTAGGACTGTCAGTCAATAGCAAGTTCAGGAAACTGCAATCAAGTTAGGCTCTGCAAAGTGTATATAACATATATATATATATATATATATATATATATATATATA
>NC_068984.1:9195727-9197105 GCF_001194135.2 Octopus bimaculoides
ATATATAACCTATCCTTCATTTCATTGAGGTTTCTTTTCATCAGTACATCGAAAAATACAATGACGGCTACGCTTTACTGACGAGTTTATAAGAGGAAGATATATATTCTTAGTTGTCTTCTTTACATGAAAATCAAACCAAACAATGGCTTATATTATTCATTCCTGACATAGTCTGTATTTCGAGAACATATTTTCATAATCTCTGCATTAATTACAACACTGATATATGTTGTGATGTCGCACTGTTAAGTGTGAATGAAGTTAAAACGTTAATACGTTTCATTTCCAAATAGCGTATTACTAATAATTCATTGATATTTGTTAGTAAATACTAGAAAATGTCAAAGATCGGATTTTATTCTAGAAACATTGATAATGAGGTATTAAAAACAAGTAGCTTTGCACCTTCTTCGCTATTAAACGAAACATCATCCAAGTCTTTGCTGTTGACTGTAACATCGCTTCAGGAAACATAAGTATATACAATCCCTGCTTAATTCATGGATACAATGTCTGAGCATATATACATACAATTGTATATACATATAGACAGACAATTGTACGTGTGTTTAGGCGCGCGCGTTTATGTGTGTGTTTGTTTGTTTATGTCCAGTTATAATAAAAACAGTTCTACATTAATCTGATGGGTTACTCTATACATTTGTGGTGTACAAATATATTATCCTCAAAACAGAATATTATCGACAATGACTTCAAAAGCTGTATCATTCGAACCATCATCGTTTGCCATCAAGAATAATATTTGCTTGTGAGTGTTTGTGTGTGTATGTATGCATGCATGCATGTATTTATATTTGTGTATTTACGTGTGTATGCATGGATTAATGTATTTATGCCAAGATATACATAGACGTTGGTGTGTAGCTAGGTGGGTATGCATGCATGCTTGTAGGTATGTTGTTTCTCAGCTTTATTTCGGGGCGGCGAGCTGGCAAAAATGTTAGCACCCCGGGCGAAATGCTTAGCGGTATTTCGTCTGCCGTTACGTTCTGAGTTCAAATTCTTCCGAGGTCGACTTTGCCTTTCATCCTTTCGGGGTCGATTAAATAAGTACCAGTTACGTACTGGGGTCATGTAATCGACTTAAACCCTTTGTTTCTCCTTGTTTGTCCCCTCTATGTTTAGCCCCCTGTGGGCAATACAGAAATATTTATTTCAGGATTTCTTTCCAATAGGGAACGAGCTTGCTCCCATCCAAGATCCAAGGCTCCTTCATTGAAATTTCAACATCAATAAGTTTTGTATGTACGCTTGCGTGTATGTATGCATGTATATATGTTTTACTTTGTGTATTTCTTGTGTATATACCTGCTTATCTAGACATGGTCATATATACTTAAATGATAAACTTCTG
>NC_068984.1:9197790-9201359 GCF_001194135.2 Octopus bimaculoides
TATATATATATACGTATGTATGTATAACATTACTTATGTATGAGTGAATGTATGCGTGTTCACGTGCATGAGTGTGCGGAAATATATGTATTTATATCATGAAGACAATACTGGAACTGAAGTTAACAAAGGCTTGCTGGTTTCTGAGGTCGCCATCTTCATCTCAATCATCATCATGAAAATCACCTCCATGTGCATCATTTGAAGTATTGACTTCGTCATCATTATCGTCGTCGTCGTCATCGTCATCATCATCATCATCATCACTGTCATCATCACCACCATTACCATCAACATCATATTATTATTACTGTCCTCATTTAATGCCCCTCTGACAACTATAAGAAATCATGATCATCATCATTATTATCATCATCATCATTATCATCGTCAACGTCATCATCATCGTCATCATCATCATCATCATCATTATCATTATTATTATTTTCGTTATTATTATTATTATTATTATTGTCATCATCACCATGCTATTATCATCACCATTACTATTATTATTATTATTAATTATTATCATAACATTTTTATCATCATTATCGTAATAACCACCACCATCATCATCATTCTCATCATTATCACCATCATCATCATCATCGACGTCATGAACATCACCACCACATCTCCACCACTATCATCATCATCATCATCATCATCATTCTCGTCATCATCCTCATCATCATCATCATCATCATCATCATCCTCATCATCATCCTCCTCATCATCATCATCGTCATCACCATCTTATCTTAATCGTCGTCATCGTCATTACTATGTCAGTGAGTCAAGCTCAATCAGTTAAAAAAAAAAAAACTGGGTTGTTTCATTAGTGATATCTGCAATTCCATGCCTCGCCGTTAACTCTTGATATCTCTTCGACAAATCATTATTGTAAAATGGCTACCCATGTGATATATCTTCGGCTGAATCGAAACAATATTCAGAGCTCTAACGTTGGTCTTTCTTTTTTTTCCTAAAGAAATAATTACAATCATTCTTGAAGCCTTCTGCCTATGTTAGGAATTCATTATTATTATTATTATTATTATTATTATTATTATTATTATTATTATTATTATTATTATTATTATTATCATTGCGATGACTGATTGCCGCTTTCATTATTATAACGTGATGTTTTGACAGAATCGTTAAACTGTCGGAAAAAAAGTACCTTGCGGTATTTGTTCCAGCTCCTTTACGTCCTGCGCTCAAATTCTGCCGCAGTCGACTTCACCTTTCTTGCTTTTGAGGTCAACAAAATAAGTACCAGTAGAGTACTTGTTGTCAATATAATCGACGTGGTCCTTCCCAACCAAATTTTAGGCCTTGAGCCTATACCAGATGTGATCATGATTATTATTATTATTATTATTATTATTATTATTATTATTATTATTATTATTATTATTATTATTGTTATCAATATTATTGTTATCCTTATTATCACATATAATAGTGTTTTATTTTCATTATTTTCATGTAAAACATAGATAAGGATTGATAGAATCGTTAGAGTGCTTGGGAAATACCTTACAATATCCTTTCGGGCCCTTTACGTTAATTTCAGATCCCGCCCGATTAAACTTTGCTCTTCATTCCTTCTGAGTCTATAAAATAAAGTACTAGTCAGAAACTAGGGTCTGTAGTATCAACTAGTCGCCCCCTTCAAAAATTATTGGCCTCCAGCCTACATTAGAAGCAATTGTTATTTTCATCATAATCATTTTAAACGCAAAATTGTATTATATTAAGGCGGTGAGCTGGCAGAATCGTTAGCACGCCGGACTAAATGCTTAACGGCATTTCGTTCGTCTTTAATTTCTGAGTTCAAATTCCGCCGAGGTCGACTTTACCCTTCATCTTTTCGGGGTGGACAAAATAAGTACCAGTCGAGCACTGGAGTCGATATAATCGACTAAACCCTCCCCGAAATTGCAGGCCTAATGCCAAAATTTGAAAACATTAATTTTATTATCATTATTTTTCTTATTTATTTTATTATTGTTGATGTTATTACTATCATTATTCTTTGTTGTTGTTATTATTATTATCATTATTATTATTACCAAGGCGGCGAGCTGGCAGAATCGTTGGCGCGCCGGACGAAATGCTTAGCGGCATTTCGCCCGTCGCTACGGTCTGAGTTCAAATTCCACCGAGGTCGACTTTGCTCTT
Organism: Octopus bimaculoides; assembly: GCF_001194135.2. Classification (NCBI taxonomy): domain Eukaryota; kingdom Metazoa; phylum Mollusca; class Cephalopoda; order Octopoda; family Octopodidae; genus Octopus; species Octopus bimaculoides. The sequence goes on from NC_068984.1 coordinate 9,199,984, forward strand.
TCATCCTTTCAAGGGTCGATAAAATAGGCACCAGTCGAACACTGGGAGTTGATGTAATCGACTCAACCGTTCTCCGAAAATGGCTGCCCTTTGTGGCAAAATTCGAAACCATCATTATTATTATTATAATTATTATAATTATTATAATTGTTATTATTATTATTATTACGACTGTGTATGAAAACTGTTTGTATTTTTATCATTATAATATGGAACGTAGCATTGAATTGGCTGAATTGTTAGAACGTTGAACTAATTCCCTCGAAGCAATTTATCCTGGGTTTTTACGTTCTGAGTTCAATCTGTGCCGATGGCAACTTTGCCTTTCATTTTTTTTTCAGGTCGATAAACAAAGTACCAGTTAAACACTGGGGTCGATATAATCAACTGAACCCCTCCCTCCAACTTTCTGTCCTTGTGCTTATATTATATATAAATCTTATAATGTGAATGGTGGTGGAATTGGCAGAAGCTCAAAAGGGACCTTTTGGTATACGTTCTATATTTCCGTTCCCAAATCAAATTATGCCATGGTCAACTTGGTTCTTTCTGAGCAAATTTAAAACAAGGGCCAATAGAATTTTTTGAAGTTGCTTCAATCGCCCATATCTTCTCTTCTGCGAAACTTTGCCTTCGTGTACAACAAATTATTCCAGTACAAAAACAATTTTTCTTCTTTCATGTCATAAACCATTATTCTTTCTAAGCAGCCACTCGCCAAAAAAAAAATTGTTTCTAGTAATATGTTGCTGTTCAATATTATTAAATTTTCATTTTGTTAAACATTTTTTGCTTTGTTGCTTCAGCTGTGTTTTCCCTTCCAATAAATGTTACACACCATCCGCCATTCATCATCGTTTAAGACTATCTACAACTTATATATATATATATACATACATATGTATATATTTGGGGTAGCTACTGATCTCGCATTTGAAATGGAAGCCGTGTGAGCGCAAGTTTATAAACCACACAGCCTATACATTTCTCTGTCTACAATGAAATAACAATGTCTGGAACTGTTACCAATTTATAAACAGTCTTTGGCTAGCTTATAGTTGGGAAGATATATTAATAAAATTGGCAAGCATTTTAAAGATTGACGTTTTCTTGTTTTCATTTCTATTCTATCGTTGGATGCTTTTGTTGTTCGTAATTTTATTATATTAACATTATATTGCATTCTTTTTATTCTGAGGCCATTAATGAGCAATCTCATTATTTCTCTCTCTCTCTTTCTACATATATTATCATTATTATTATTATTATTATTATTATTATTATTATTATTATTATTATTATTATTATTATTATTATTATTATTATTATTATTATTATTATTATTATTAATGGCAATATTTACTTCTAATATACGG
>NC_068984.1:9202402-9212451 GCF_001194135.2 Octopus bimaculoides
GTTAGGCAGATCATTATATAAAGGTTTACTATATTAATAAATGAAATACACGAAATCCTATGATGGAATCGATCTACAAACATGATTTTCGACCGCTGAACTCCCAGAAATAGGTGTTGGATTTCTAATCATTTTCTTCAACCCCGTTAATCTTCTATTTAATTCCTAAATGCTTAGCGGTATTTCGTCTGTCTTTACATTCTGAGTTCAAATTCCGCCGAGGTCGACTTTGCCTTTCATCCTTTCGTGGTCGATAAATTAAGTACCAGTTACGTACTGGAGTCGATCTAATCGACTGGCCCCCTCCCCAGAAATTTCGGGCCTTGCGCCTAGAGTGGAAAAGAATAAATATAGAATGAGGCTGAGTCTGTCATGAAACTCATCCGATACTTTACACTGGGATTCTTATACCACACCATAGAATGAATTTCTGTATTGTTTACTCTGAAAAGTGTGTAATACAGTTTCTGTAAAATGTTTAATATTTTTTTTTTACATGGAAGAGCTTATCTTATCACGTTTGTAAAGTCAACAACCGTGGTGGCTATCTTTTCCTTTCATGTCTCAACTGTCATTAAAATAAATGGCAATGCCACAATAAATCTGATTCCACCAATTATAATTTCACTTGAAAACCTTAACTAATTCAAGATTTGTTTGAAACTTCGAAGACTATATAAGAACTCTTTGTCAACAAACTAGTAACGTAAAAACATCCACTTGGATAGTCACTCTACATGCATGTCTTTTCTGTGTAGTTTCTTATCGTCTGTGTAATCATTTTGAATGGGAGGAAAAAGTTCAGGCCGTTGACCTTGCCACGTTGATGTAATTATTGATTGCATGAAGAACCCCGATTCTTCGTCTACAGACCGACGCTTTATCTATTAAGCAATATTAATGGCGTCTTGTTAAACTTAGAATTAATGCAAGGATTTTTTTTATTTGTAAACGATAAAAAAATTGTCGAGGAGTTGATGATAGACAACAAAGTAAATATTCAATCAACAAGTATCTTATGTCGAGAGTCTAAATAAATAATGGATACACGTATTGATTTCTTAGTTTGGCACGATGTTACTAGAATTTAGGAGAAGTAGAATTAATGAGCGATACCGTATTCCTTGTATTCTTAATAAGTTCTGTTAGATTCGAACGAGGCTGTCAGATCGCCTGTGTTTTCCGACATCGGAAAACACCCTCTTCTTTTACGCGATGAATGTTCTTGATGCGCACGGTTTATCAATATAAAGGGACTTTGATTGAGATACTGTGGGTTTCGACCATCGCTCTCTCCTGCAGGAGAGATAAATATCACAAAAGCACAGAGCGATTATCTCTAGAAATCAAAGAACAAATTATTTGCTTTTGCATACTGATATCTACCAAACAGAAAACAATTCATGGGGTCACACAGTATAACGAGAATCCAAACAATAACGAAACAATTCAAAAGTGTATATTTGATCGCTGTTCTTTTTCGTTATCGTAGGACACCTCCCCCCTTTAGACGACGTGTGTTCATTACACATGCGATTCGACGCTTTAAGGAAACTTTCAGACACCTCCGTGTTTCGATATTGTTATGCGTCTTCTTGGCAAAAACTACCCCACAGGACCAACGAAACTCACAATAGCATGAACTCCTGTTTAAGAATATCAGCAAAAAGACTATTTCTACAAAGCAGATAATTCACAGGATATCCGCGCATTTCATGTATTAATAGTAATCAAGACTTTTTCTTTATTAATGCAAAAATGCCAAAATATAATCACGACAGATTCTAATCTCAGAATAGAAATTTCTACGACTGCCGCCGTAAATATTCAGATTGATTCTGTACTGAAATTGATGGTAGAGAAATAAAATTAAGAATTCTGTGCATATTAGTAATTTTCGAAAGTAACATGGTTAATTTTAGAGTGTTTTTCATTTACATCTTTAACTGAAGGATTCACTGGAATTAAGAGATAAAAATTTCAATTCCTTTTTTATTTGTCACTTATTTTAGTCATTGAACTGCAGCCATGCTGGAACACCTTGAAGGAATTTAGTCGAAGAGAAATATACTCCAGAACTTTTACTCTAAGCCTGTAACTTATTCTCAAGGACTATTTTACCGAACCAGTAAGTTACAGGGACATAAACAATCTATCACCGGTTGTCACACGGACCTGGGAACATACAGAGGGACACACACACACATGTATACATGTATATGCATACAAAAAAACACGCATGTATATGTATACATATATATATATATATATATATACATATTTATATATATACATATATATATATATTATTTTATTATATGTATTTATTTTCTCCAAGTAAAAAAATAATTGTAATTTTTCGAAACATATGTCGGAATAAAAGTAAGCAGTTCTAATATGCGTTTACTCCATTCTTTAAATTTATACATACATATATATATATATATATATATATACATATATATATATATTATATACACATATGTATATACATATATATATATATATAAAAATAAGACACGGTAGAAAATGCTAAAGTAATTTTATCACGAAATACATTCTGTCAGCACCGGTTTCTATCTTTTCGACTTTTTCAACTAAGAGTAAAACGGAGGGGGATATTAATTAAGAAGAAAAGCATGGGAAACTCACCACCCCACCAACTTTTTAGATACCCTCTTAAAACCATTCCTCAAATATACCAAAAGCTAGATAAGGGACGGCATAGATATGCTCACCTCCCTGAACCAATTAATAAAAAAAACCTACTGGTATTCTTCGATGTAGTCAACCTGTACTCTAATATCCCCCATAATCTTGGAATAGAGGCAATCTAATTCTGGCTAGAGAATTACTCCAATCAACTCCCACACCGCATCAAAAAACAATTCGTAATAGAAGGGCTAAAATGCCACTTGAAGAATAACTACCTCGTATTCAATGACAACTTCTATCGACAGGTATCGGTGATTGTAATGGGTACGACAATGGCCCCCTAATATAGCCATGGGATTCCTAGAAATCACTCTTTACTGTAAGGTACTAGTAAAATGCAGAAGCCCATTCTCTGTTTATAGAAAATAACTGGAATGGATATCTAGATGACTGCTTCATTCTTTGGCTTGAAAGTATAGAGGGACTTAAAGAATTTCAAGCATTTGTAAATGGACTTGATATAAACATTCAATTTACGATGGAGTATAGCCATCAATAACTTCCTTTCTTCGACATGTTCATTACGAAATCCAACAGCAAAGTTGAAACAAACATATAATATAAGCCCACGGATTCCAAGCAATATCTACCGCTCAGCACTAGCCAGTGCTGACACACTAGAATGAATATCCATTTCAGCCTGACCAAAAGCATTTGCACTATAATACCTGATACAACCACCAATGACATTGCAACTCACCACGTGCGGATAATCGAAATTCTTCACCTATTGTTTTCTTACTATAAATATGTGTGTGTGAATGTGTGTGAATGTGTGTGTGTGTGTGTGTGTGTGTGTGTGTGTGTGTGTGTGTGTGTGTGTGTGTGTGTGTGTGTGTGTGTGTGTGTGTGTGTGTGTGTGTGTGTGTACGCGCGCGTGTGAATGTGTGGATCGGATATTTTCTAGTTTTCTTAACATGAAAACAATTCTATCCTTTAATCCACAAATAAAGGAACTATATCTACCAATACGGTATTGAGCACTAATTTTCATCGTTCGACATTTACATATATATATATACAAAATGGGACAAGAACGCAAAACATCCAGACAGTTAGGTGATACAAGTAAGGGACAAAACATCCAGATAGACGATACAAAGAAAACAAGGACTGGTCATTCGGAGTTTTCTTTCCTCAGTCGATTTCCAGATTATCTTTACAATTTCGGCTGGTTATATTTGCGATTGCTCCAATCTGGCCAGCCCCAAGGAAAAACTAAGTCAAGAGCATTAGATTCCTTGGATGAAAGCTGCGAATATATACGAAAACAAAGACGGAAAAAACGGAGAATGTTACACAAATACAAATAACAGGACATAACAACAGGTGTCTTCCGACTAAGGACGAATTAAATTAAGCTGGCGTGTGTGGATTCAGTCTAAGCCACGTTGAGATTAACCACGACACCTGAGAAATACAAGCGCAGTACTGACCTCCCTGACGTAACTGCACCAACAGAAGTGCGACTCTTCACGAACAGAATAGGATCGCAGAAGGAGAAAAGAAATGTGAGCTGCGCAAATCTAGAGCCAAATCCTTGCCTTCATTCCCAGTAGACCACCAGTGTCCGACCTGCGGCAGAACCATGCATTGGTCTGATCGGCCACAGCTGCACGTGCAGTGACCCATCTTCTTCTTGCATGTGATGCCCTTGGTCATCGACGACAACGTATTATTGTTGTTGTTTTTGTTGTTATTATTATTATTATCATTATTATTATTATTATTATTAATAATAATAATAATAATAATATATAAAGGATAGAGGTAACTCCTCCAGAAGATATAGAGACAGAATTAAAAGAAGAGTGCCATTGTCATCTAGTGAACGATATTTCGACATCTTGTATGTCTTCAACAGGTTCAAAAAATAATTCTAATATAATTATTATTATTATTATTATTATTATTATTATTATTATTATTATTATTATTATTATTATTATTATATGTTTGGCTTTTGCTTTGTGTTTGTACAAGATGACTCCAAGTCTCACCCAGAGACCTCAAGGGACAACAAGTTAGAGATTCAAGTTGCTATTATCACTACGGTACCATAGTTTTGGTTTTGCACGAAGTATTGTTCTAGAGAATGTCTGTGAAAACATAAGAAAATTAGAAGTTTGTTCTAAAAGTAATTTTATTATAAGATGACAGTGTGAGTTTGTTTTAAAAGTAATTTGATTTGCTGTTTCGTTACTAAGGACAGAATCAGTATTTGGTCAAAATATCAATCTCTATAACATACTTAAATCAGATATATCGTAGAAAGCCTGTTAAACTGTGGTATTCGTCTCGAGAAAGAATCACTAATAGACACAAAGTGTTAAAAACACAAATAATTCAGCGGCAAATATATCGGTAGTGTCCTATTTTCTCTTAGCATGCGTCCCCAGTAGACACATGTTACTGAAGAAGCGCAAAGAAGCTGAAATAGGCATTTAACGATGCCGCCGCCACTGCTGAACCATTTTCATCTGCTAATGATATATTTATGTGCTTTTTAACACTATACGTCTATAAGAGATGCTAGCAAATATTTAAAGAACGATGGAAATCAGAAGCGAAAACAGGCCTGCTCTATTCAATTACGTCTCCTGACATCTCCAATTCAAGCACCACTTTTCATTAAAGCTATTTTTCTTTTATTCTTACGTCGATGACAATATATATGTAGCTTAAATGACTCGAGTTTGTATCATTGTCTGTTTTCTCCACAAAAAGTCCGTGTCCTTGTAACTATATTAAAAATTATCATAGGATGCATTTACAAATTATATATGCAAGATATGAGAAATTATACAGAGGAATACAAAACATAATACTAAGAAGATATGTTGTTACATGATCTTTTTATTTGGATGATGAATCACATACGTTTGAACATTATCATTTTCTTTGTGTTTGAAGCGTAATATTGCCTGAATAATAATTTCCTAAAAGAATAAAAAATACATGAATAAATATAAATAAAAAAAATAATTGTGTGTGTACTATCGTCTTGTTAATATACGACATCAATAAAATAATTCGTTTTTATCTTTTAATTTGATACGGCAAATCAGAAACACTAATATTTCTGGTTCTGTATCGGATGAATATTGGAATTCAGCTAGAGAAGTGTCATTTTCCTGTTGATTCCTTGACGTGAAAATATTTTAATGTCTAAAATATACACCATATCGAATTTATGGGTGTTTTGTGTATTGTCAAGGAGTGGGGTTTATAGTGCCATTCGTGTCTTTTATACAGGGATTAGTATCAAAACGAAAGAGAAATGGCTCCTAAAATTTGAAAGAACCGCATAAAACTCATTACTTCAAACGTAAACTCCAGGGTCTAGAATTGTGTACAATATGTTTTTGTAAGATTGGGTCCTAGTATTGCTTATCAAGGCTGAGGCTGGAAGTGCGCTTATAAACTGCATCCTGATGTATGTGTACTTTGCTACGTGTATTAAGAAGACATTTGTGAGTTGAATGTTAATTCATAGGGCGGAGTTTATAGGTTGTGAAAGCCTAGTGGTTTGGAGTGTTGTACTCGCGATCGCAAGATCGTGGTTTCGATTCCCAGATCAGGTTGTATATTTTGCTCACGTGCAAAACAATTCATTTCACGTTACATCAGTCTAGTCAGCAATAACAGAGTATCTCAGCGACGGACTGGTCTTCCGTTCAGGGGAATGCTGTGATCTCGGTCATTTGTACAGGAACTCAGGTAATCAGCCCTATAATTCCTGGGACTCGAGACAGTAATATTCAGGGGTTGATGAGGAGGAGCATTTAGAATTGTGTTTTTGCTCTGTTTGTGTCATGGATTTTAAATTTACAGAATGTAAATGTTTGAACGAATAAGGAATGTAGATGAGGGAGACGTGCTCCGCTTAATCCGTGTAGTGTGATGTTGTTAATATGGCGTTAGTAACATCCTACAAATAGACAAGATAAATTTATCCACATGCATACACCACAAGTTTATCTCCTATCTTATATTTAGACGGTTATTGAAACACCTTGTGTTAATTAAAATGTTATTTTTTCCGTATGAGAACTCCAGATTTCCGTGAACCGTTTGGAAATGACATTTCATTAGAATACCTTCCATTTAATGTTGAAATTCATATTTAAGTCATTGATTTCCAGATGTGGTTAGTTGAAGTTGTGGTATTCTTTTTGTCTGTGTGTATAAAGGAAAATTCATTGTCGTAATAACTTTTTTTACATGCCTAACTAAGTTTCTTTATTACATGATTTCGTGAGCTTGAGATGTCACTGCACAGCTAGTTTTAATTTTAATCTTGCAAATTGCTCTTAGCAAATAATTCACATATTTTGCATATTCTAAATTATATAAAAATTGGTCGAAGGCGAGCAAGAAGAATGTTTTACTGATAAGGCCATATGGCATCTCAGAAACATTCCATTGCGATCCTTTGTTCCGGAAAAATATACGGGTATGAGTCACATAGAGAGTTATTCATGTGTTTATATATGCAAGTCGAGCGAGATGAGAAAAGATAACGACTGGGAGGTAGCTATTTCTTGAAATCGCCACGTGTCACCGAGAGTTACAAAGAATTGCCACTTGATTTTTAATTTCCCTTCTCTGTCTGTAAATACAGTCTTAAAAAATTAAAAATATACCATGTATGGTTTTAAATACTTCTCTTCCATTTTACTATCCAAAGAGATAGATGTTTCCGTGTTAATTTCTATAAACTTGTTTTAAATTTAATTAGCAAAGTGATTCCACATTTAAGAATGTACGAAACTCGTTTCCTGTATGTTTATTGTCTTAAATTAACCGAAGGACTGTAAGAAGAGTAACTACCGATGATGCTAAAACATTGCCGAAACACGTATCCGAAACTATTCCTTGCTTTCCAGACAATGAGACAATCCTTTCCAAAATACTTGAATTAATTCATGAATTTATTCTCAATTTCTTGAAATTATCTTTTATCAATAGATTTTACTTGTTTCAGCGGACTGCAGTCATGATGGGGCATCATCCTGAAGGTTTTAATCGAATAGATCGACCACAGTCAATATTTTCTTGTAAGTAGTCGTTCTATTCAACCCTTTTCACGAACTGCTAAGTTATGAGGACGTAAACAAACCAACACCGGTTATCAAACGGCAGTAGGAGATATACACATAAACGCAAAAACAAACACATACATATCTGTATGGGTGTGTTGTATATGTATATATACATAAAATTTAATAATGAGGGTAGAAATTGATATTAATCAATTAAAACCAGTGGCCTAGCATATTTGAAAAAAATCCGAAGATTAAAATTATATTACATACAAAATTAAGAGGAATGATACCCAAAAGTGGACTCCTATATGCTAGAAATAGATGCCGAATCATCTAACCACGAAAAATATGTTCTCAAGAAAAAAAATTTCAACCAGACTCCAGACTGTAAAAAGGGCAAGACAAATGAAAATATACGAAATAAAAAACGATTGCCTACGTACCAATGGTTTCACCTGTTAATATTTACACAAGCAAATATCCGCAGGATCATCAGCGTAGTCTGTCGATTACAAAATATAATTTCCAGAACTAGACACAGAACGTTCACCCGAAAGGAAGCTTGTGTAAAGTTCTGCAAATTACATTCGGTGTATTTTTCGAATGTAACATATGAGACTTTGTTATTTAAAAATCTGTTGCCTTGTACATTTATATATCTTAAATATTCCAATATATTGTCGTAGCCCGTATATTTACTTGCTTCCTTTCACACTCATTTACCCAGCCCTTTTTTACACAGCCCAACATATACACACATGCATACTTATGATTATGTTTGTATGAAGCACCCTGATATAATCTCTGTCTCATTTTATAAAATATCTCTTTCACTGTTTATTCCTATATTTTCTCGATTAGTTCATCTCAAACTTCTTTCCGTTATTTTCTTCTTCTTGTCTTTATAGTCAGATTTCTCTCTTTCTTTTCTCCGCATATTTTTTCCTTCAACTTTTCCATTTATTTTTTAAACTTCTCTCTCATATACAGAGTTTTCCTACTGTTTTTTCTTTTAATGATTCCCATATTAAATTTACCGACGTTCTATTTCTCTAAATACATGTGTGCATACATATACCTATATACATATATGTATACATATGTCTGAATGTGTGTGCTTGTGTGTGTAGGTGTGTGTGTGTCTATGCATGTGCAAATATATATTCTCTCTTATCACTTCTCTCTTTATCAAACGAATATTTTCGCTCTCATTCGCTTGTGGGAAATATGTCTCTTTTCCTTCGACAGTCTCCTATTCTTTTTATCACTCTTTCTTCCTCTCTCTCTCTCTCTCCATATATATATTCATATATGTGTGTGTGCATATGTATCAGACTTCTAGTGTTTTCATCTCCCTCTATTTCTTTCGCTATTTCTCTCTTCTTCTATCTCTCTCTTTTCCTTCCAGTTCATTTGTTTATGCCACACTTCTCTGCCTTCCCCTCTCTCTTGTTCGTATACTTCCTTCTCATACTTTTCGTTTTCTCGCTCTCTTTCCTCCAGTCTCTCCTTCTATTATTTCCCCTCATCCTCCTCGCTTTACCCTCACACCCTCCAACCACCATTTACTTCTCTCCAACTCTATTTACTCCAGTCTGATGAGTTATCTTGTACCGGTTATCCATCTTAACATATTATCAATGCATATTAGAGAAGCAATACAAAACAGAAATATGTACGTACGGCGGCGCTGTTGTAGTCATTAGAAACGACATCACGTAAGAAGAATGGCTGCCATTACATTGAAGCATACGACAGCGGGATTTCTCTACATTCTCATTCTTGCCAAGCGAAGGAAAAATCGACTGAAAGACATGAAGAGATTAATAACATCCCCCTAGAAATCAACAGTAGTTAGGCGACGTTTCTGATATCTGCGTCTATTGACCGCGAGGGCTTAATTCGAATACATTGCTACATGGTTCTCTACAGTTTACTTACGAAGTTATTAGGGAAGGTTTATGAAATGAATAATTGCTTTTTACGTCACATGATGCAAATTCTTCTTCTTCTTCTTCTTCTTCTTCTTCTTCTTCTTCTTCTTCTTCTTCTTCTTCGTCGTCGTCGTCGTCGTGTTCTTCTTCGTCTTCCACTTCTTCCCCTTCTTCCTCCTCTCCTTCCTCTTCTTCCCCTTCTTCGTCGTCTTCTTCTCCTCCTTCTTCTCCTTCCTCATTCTTCTTCATCGCTTCTTTATCTTCTCATTCTTCTTCTTCGTTTTCTCTTCTTGATGTCGATAATTCATATATTTATGTATATATATATATATATGTATATGTGTGTGTGAGC
>NC_068984.1:9215182-9215886 GCF_001194135.2 Octopus bimaculoides
GGGGGGGGGGCGTGTGTGTGTGTGTATTACTGGTTTCGTGACAGATTCCATCGACCTAATTCACTCACCAAGCCTTGGTCGGCCGTTAGAAGACACTTGCCCGTTACACCAGGCAGTGGTACTTAACCGGAAACCACGTGGTTAGGCAACGAACTAACATAACCATCCAGCCATGTTTTAGAATCATATTTATAACCATTTCCTTTTGCTTACACAAGAACTAAATTATAAGCATCACGTGATTCCACTTCCATTTCTATGTAAATCCGAGATTTTATATCTTTGAGAAGAATCAATTTTCGAATTTCAATTGAAATCAAATTGCCGTATTTAATTCGGTTCTAAAACAACATTTTATGTTCAATGTTCACAGAAGACAAGTTGTAGGTATTCAACACGGCATTTCATGATTTTCAACAAAAAAGGAAGTTGCAATTTATAAATATGTCAAAGCTGATTTTTATTTCATGTACAAATAGAACAGGCGTATGCATAGTGAAAGTAGACATTCAGGAGCACTTCCGTTCAGTACACAAACAATATGCCCACAAACACACACTGGCACCAATACACATGCATACGCACGTGTAAACGTATACAAACACACACACACACGTGCACCGGTATACATACACACGCATATGCATGTGTGTCTTGCGCGTCCATATTTTATATATATATACATATATATATATATATATATA
>NC_068984.1:9217141-9217626 GCF_001194135.2 Octopus bimaculoides
TATATATATATATATATATATATATATGTATATATATTAGTATGTGTGAGTTTCTTTCTCTCTGCAAGTGTGTGTGTGTGATTATGACTGATTGAGTGTATGTTTAAGAAGTTTGATTCGCAATCGTGAGATGATGACGTGAAATTAACAAATGCAAGAAGAAAGTTTTACATTATTTTCAGGTCAATCGGAGACTTTCTTTGGAAGGTTGTTTGGGAGACTCAGTTTTTAATTCAACGGGTCAGCCATGGCATATACAGGAATCATGTTGATCCTCCAGCACTAAGGCAAAAATATCCGACGAATGATCAAATCTTACCCAATCAATGCAATTAATATCCTCAAACAACGGGGGAGGGGGAAAACATCGAAACAAAGGCAGGAACATTATTCATATTTTATATTTGTGTGTGTGCCTCTCAATGTGTGTGTACATATGTATTATATATATATATATATATATATATATATATATATATATATAT
>NC_068984.1:9219214-9221998 GCF_001194135.2 Octopus bimaculoides
TATATATATATATATATATATATATATATATATATATATATATATATATATGTATATATATATATGTATATATATATATATATATATATGTATGTATCTATGTATGTATATTTATATATGGATATATGTAAATGTGTGTACATAGTATATATTGTATATTTTATATATCATATCATATGCATGTGTATTTTTGTGTGTGTATATATATACATAGAGTTATATATGTATATATTTATATATGTATATATATTTATATATATAAACGTGTATGTATGTGTGTGTCGATGTACATATATGCATACATAGGTATGTGTGTGTGTATACACACACACACACGCATATATATATATATATATATAAGTATATATTACGTGCATGTGTATATTCATATATATATATATTTATATTTATATTTATAATATATATTTGATATTTATATATGCATATACGTATGTATGATTTATTACTGTAAATCTACAAATTATTTGTAGCACATCACAATTAAAGATTTCTTTTTGAAACTAAGCTCATTTCGTGCACCTAAACACCACCCAACTCCCTCTACACACACATAGAGTCTTTCTCCCTCCCCCTCTCTCTCTCTCTATCACTCTCTCTTTCGCTTTCTTCTTTTTTCCTCACTTCTCTCTTAACTCGCTTTCTCTGCTCCTCCACTTCCCCGTCTTTTGTTGGTTCCCCATTTTCTCTGTTTCTCACTTTGTCTCCTCCTCCTCCCTCTTCGTCTTGTAAATTTACTTTAACACCCAATCCCATTAATGCTACAATACAACGAATTAATCGTTTAAGTTGTTTTAAAATTAAATTATTGTTTTCCTCTCTATAATTGTATTTCTACTCTGTCTCTAGAGACACTTGAGCTGTGAGGAACAGTCGTTGCCCCGTTCTACACAGCTCATCTCTTTCACGCAACTGTTGCCCTGGGTCAAGCAAAGACCGAGACTAGACATTTTAGCTTCTAGTTTGTCTTCACGTTCTTCCAGGCCATTCACAGCTGAGTACATAATGTACATAATTCCTCATCTCTTAAATATAGAACCAAATACACCAATGTCTTGGCTTTCCTACACCATATCCAAGGTAAGATATACAGTAGAATTTCCAACCTCATTTCCTTAACAGGAAAGCGATGATATACTTGAAAAGGGTAGGGCGTCGTAGAGAATTAAAATATTCTTTTATTCTCTTATTTGTTTCAGTCCTTTGACTGCGGCGATGCTGGAGCACAGCCTTTGGTCGAACAAATCGACCCCAGGACTTATTCTTTGTGAGCCTAAAGAACACAAATGGGTTTTAAATGTTCACAACAGCTGTTTCGGCAGCACTTATCTATAGTGCTAAAAAATGCAGAATTAGTGGCGGATGAAAAGCATCCAGTAGCGGCGGCGGAATTGCTAGATCCGGGATTTCTGCATATTTGCGCGTCATCGCGAGGAAGCATCCGCTATTGCCGCATGATTAGACAGTGATTAGCAAATCCCTGGTGTCACACAACGACGTCAGGCCTAGTACTAAACCTTTAGTACCCAAGAATCATAGACGAAACAAAATATATTTTGTCGGACTAATGCTTATTGATAAAACGTTTATTCAGTCTCAGATTTAACTTTGAATTCTTTATTCTATGTGACCCGACATAGCTTCTTTGAACTTAATACCCTGGAATATACACACGCACCCGAACACACACATACGCATACACATCACACACACACACACACATATTGATATATGAATGTATGTCTACACGTGTCAGTACATATGGGTGTGTGTGTATGTGAAAGTAATATACGCATAATATTCAAATACCTAAAACTCTATAAGTACTTTTATGCATTTCTATACAGTATTTAAACAAATATTGTTTTATATAATATATATTGTCATAGGCAGTGTCGTATAAGCATATATACGCATGTACATTGCCTATTCACATATATACACATCCGTTATTTAGATTATTTCACATATAAGGACCTTTGTTCCTGTTGAACTTTGATGGTGCGATAACTGGAAGTGATTGAACAAGTTAACTGATTCATATAGAAGATAGAGTTTCAGCAATGAAACCAATAAGTTATCGCAGAATAATCTTTAATATCTTTATTTCTCACCACAGAGAAGATCTTACGATAATACACAATATGGACAGGAATGAAGTTCACGTCGAATTGGGAGAATTAAGTAAAGGTAAAATACGATAAAATCATTTAATTCCTATTTAATTAGAATGCAACCAAAGCTAATTATACGAATATTAACACTCACATCTGAGTAGTATTTGCATTTCTTGTGCGAATTATATCTAAATGGTTTTATGATGGTTTATACGAGATACGAAGGAGATAAAATGAAAATGAACTCACTATGATATTTTACACAATTTAAAATTATATTAAGAGGAAATATTTTATTGTTTCTAAGATAAATTTCTTATATATATATATATATATATATATATATATTAATAGTTATCGCCAAGCCAACATGGCAGTCCCAAAATTAGGACGAAAGCTGCCGTGAATTAGCTCCAAGAAGCCATCGCCTCTAGCTAGCTATGTGACACACGAAACCTGTGTCCTTTATAACCTTCGAACAGGGGAGGTCAGCAGTGTCCCCCTGCTGGTTTGGCATCTGCAGACTAGACTAGTTTCAGGGTGTTGCCCCTTGTCAATGCAGAGTAGCCAAGCCTTAGCCAGGCGGCGCTGCTGACTATCTGCTCGAAGGTTATTTATCTAATTTCAGTGGAATCTATCCACTGGTTTT
>NC_068984.1:9226277-9227573 GCF_001194135.2 Octopus bimaculoides
TATATATATATATATATATATATATGCAGCATGCGAAAACTTACATATACGCACGTATACACACATAGATATGTACGTATGTACACGACCGGTATAATTGCCCGTCTAAACTCCACGTGATCTATGGTCACAATACCACCGCAGTGAATATAATGACGAAGTAAATATATAAATTCGAGTTTTTACTGCTATCTCTAGCATGGTGGTATCTTTTAGATACCCTTAATTATAATTTTGATAATAATTATTACCTATAAGGTTTTTATTCCCATGCTGGCCACTTGATAAGATCGGTATTTTAAATAACGATCTCATCCTCATTTATATAACTGCATTGGTGGTTAAAAAGACTTTATTTGCGTAATGAGGCGGCTACCCCATTGGCTTCATTTTGAGAAAATATCACATTTTCTCTATGTGATTGCCTTGAAAATTGTTAAGATACTTCCTTAATAAAAAACCTATGGTAGCTTTAATGCATAAATAAAGAGTGTGTGTGTGTGTGTGTGTGTGTGTGTGTGTGTGTGTGTGTGTGTGTGTGTGTGTGTGTGTGTGTGTTTGTATGCGTGTACTTATATATCTTTTAAAATTTAAAAAAAAAAATTTACTTGTTTCAGTCATTTGACTACGGCCATGCTGGAGCACCACCTTGAGTCGAACAAATCGATCCCTGGACTTATTCTTTGTGAGTAGCTTGCGATAAAAAGTGGATTCTGTATAATAATAAAAACGTTCTTTGCAGTGGTTGAACCAAAATGAAGCACCGAAAACCTTCCCTAAACCCGAACCCTTCAAAAGAGGGTTATGGTGACTGTTTGGTGGAGTACTGCTGCACTCATCCATTATAACTTCTTAAAACCCGGAAAAATCATTACTGCAGAAACATTGCCAAGAAATTGCCAAAATAAACGGAAACTTGCTACTCCTCCATCCTATACTGGTCAACAGAAGAGGACCAATCATTCTTCATGACAATGCTCGACCACTGGTTTCACTAATGAGGCCCCACACCTTTCTCCTACCGACTACTACTTTGTCAAGCACCTTGATTTATTCCTGCGAGAGGAGTTCAAACATAAAACCGATGTTGAAAGTGCTTTGAAAGAGTTCATGAGCACCAGAACTCTCAATTTTTATGTTACCGGAATAAACAAGTTTGTAACTCGTTGGTAAATATGTGTCGATAGTAATGGTACTTACTTTGATGAATAAAATTTCCGCATTGCTGAAATATATTGTGATGTTTCAAAATCCTGCTTACCTTTTACTCAGCCTGATATATATATATATATATAT
>NC_068984.1:9228345-9231845 GCF_001194135.2 Octopus bimaculoides
TATATATGTATATATATACACACACATATATATATATATATATATATATATATATATATATATATTGTTTGCATATACTCTTCTTTGCGTGCTTACATGTGCGCTATGTTATGTATGTTGCAGAAGTCCGTGTGTGATACATTAGATAATTATATTAAATTTAATCCCTTTGAAATATCGTGAACCTATAAAATAATCATATTTTAAAGGATGGAAATACAATTGATTTGCTTATTATTATAATTTTGTTTTTCTTTAGGGTTTGTCAACTTGGAAATCACTTAGTGAACGTAAGAGATTTATTTTAACAAATATTTATGCAGGTTTTACTCTATATTTAAACATGTACGAGAACATATGCATATATGTTCGTGTGTGAGTGTGTGTGTGTACAGATAGATAGATAGATAGAGAGAGGGAGAGAGAGAGAAAGAGAGAGAGAGAGAGAAAGAGATGTATATACGAATATTATAAATATACATTTGTGCATATATATATATATATATATACATATATATATATAGGCATAGGAGAGGGTGTGTAGTAAGTAGCTTGCTTACCAACCACATGGTCCAGGGTTCAGTCCTTGTGTGTCGCACCTTGGGCACGTGTCTTCTACTATATCCTCGCCTCGGGTCGACCAAAGCCTTGTGAGTGTATATGTGTGTGTATATGTGTGTGCATGTGTGCTTGTGTGTGTGTGTGTGTGCGTCTGTGTACGTGCGTCTGTGTTTCTTCCCCCACCATCACTTGACAACCGATGCTGGTGTCTTTACATCCCCGTAACCTAGTGGTTCGGCTGATGAGTTCGATAGAATAAGTACTGGGCTTACAATGAATAAGTCAAAGGATCGATTTGTTCGATTAAAGGCGGTGCTCCAGCATGGCCGCAGTCAAATGACTGAAACAAATAAAAGAGTATATTTATGTATAGTGAGAATTTACAAAAACACAAAAAACGAAGACGAGTGTGTAAACAACAAACAGATGTATTAGTTTAACGTTCAGGAAGTGAGAAAGTCTTTTACGTTTCGAGCCTACGCTCTTCGACAGAAAGGAACACAGAAATAAATAGAAAGAGAAAATTAGAAAAAAAGGGTTTAGTAGCTACCGATCTATATATGCTTGACAACCAGTGTTGGTTTGTTTACGTTCCGTAATTAGCGATTCGGCATAAGATACCGATAGAATATGTACCAGATTTAAGCATCAATTTATTCGACTAAGCCTTTTAAGTTGTTGACACACAATAGCTGCAATCCAATGACTAAAGCAAGTACAATGTTAAAGGTATAGCGAACACCATATAAAATTTATTCTTTAGTTTCAGAAATGTCTTCCCAATATTGCGCATATTGAACAACAAACTGACGGCGTCGCTTCATTTCAATCTCCATCGAGTTATGAGTTTAACTGTAATTTCTTTATACATTCTGCTGCACAATGTTCTTCGTTCGAAAATATACATGAACCCCGTGACCACAAAATTGTATTCAGACAGCCTAGTCTTACAAAGAGTAGCGAGCCTAGATAGACTATCTGGATATGGTACTTTGTCTTCCCCGCTCTAAAGACCCACGTTTGACTAAGACCTTTAGAGCAGTGTCCGAGGATAGCCGCAGTCCCTGACTGAAACACGTAAAAGATGAAATATAAAAGACTTGTATGTAGTATGAGTGTATATATGTGTATATGCACGCATGTGTGTATGTACATATGTATGTGCTTGGCTGTCTATTTGCCATTATCTATTTTTCTTTACAAATGATATCAAGTAAACGTGAAGGACAAGAGAAACGTGAAGGACAAGAGAAACGTGAAGACCAAGAGAACACGAAACGCCTGCATTCAGCGTCAAGCAATGATGGACATTAAACGAACGTTAAGTTAGGTAGAATATGTCTGTTATACATTTTAACTTCTAAAGGCAAATTCACTGCAGTTACGGTAAAAGATGTAAAAACACCATACCTGCCCAGTGCTGACCTCTAGCGGGAAGAAGGCTAAAGGGCCAGATTCGCGTGTATGGAAATCTGCAAGAGAACACTGGGTAGGTATGGCGTTTCTGCACTTTCTTTTCTATTCTAGGCGCAAGGCCCGACATTTTTGAGGAGGGGGCCAGTCAATTAGATCGAACATAAAGACAGACGAAATACCGCTAAGGATTCTGCCCGGGGTGATAATGTTCCTGCCACCTCACCGCCCGTTTCTACACCTTCTACCATAAGAAAGAATTCTTTTCTTCGCGGTAACTTCAGTGAATTTGCCTTTAAATATTAAAATACGTCACAATCATATTTTAACAAACCTAAAATATAAATCTATATCCTACACCACGTATTGTGCACTTAGCCATTATTATATGACAACAATGTTCATAAGAATTGAACATATTGTCACTTTACCGATTAAGTAAAAATATCTTTATCGGATATGTGAAATTTATTGCTGAAATCTGTCATTTTCAGCCGTTTTCAGTTTAGCTTTGTTTGGGAAAAGCCAAAATCGATTTGAAAAATATTAGTCTGCGAGATTATTGGTCAAAGTCTATAAACCCACTGTAAATATTTCGTTATATTCAATCTGCTGAATACTGTATTTATTCTACGGATCCCGGCACAAATATGTATCAGTAATAGATTTATACAGGATAGCAGAAATCTGTTTATGCTCAGTTGAAATATGGAAGCTAAAGAACGTTCTACGTTACAATAATTGGTGCATTCGTGAGTTTGTGGTAGAGTTGACTGAGATTTCGGCTGTTATATGAAATGGAAAATTTAACATTTGTGCCATTTGACATTCGAGTGAATCAGATAAATGACACGGAAATCTATTGGTTCTTTGGCGGAATAACAGCTTATTTCTCTTTCTTTCTCTCGAAAACGAAGGTCAAGTGTGAGAAACTTTATATATTTCTCCTTTCACGGTTACTGAACTATGGTTCACTTCCACCAAATGGTGCTCCCATTTTCATTAAAAGGTAATGTGTGCGCGCACATACGAATACACGCACACACATGTATGCATGTATATACGTTATTTCGAAAGGTTATGATGTCTTCCACCAACAAATATACGCTAAAAACGAAAAGCAACTACTTTGAGAACTTTATCATGAATAAAAGAGAGTTTTTGTATTTTCACCAACAAATGCTACCGGTTTCAATCGCTTTAAATAAATTAAATTAAAATCAATTTAATTTATTTCGATTTATTTCCCCCTTTATTTGAGAACAACTAAATTGTCTTTTTAAGCGATTGTAACCGATAGTACTTTGTGATAAACCTACAAATACCTTCTTTTATACTTGATAAAATTCCCAAGGTATCTGGGACGCGAGGTTTACCCCAAACTCAACTTCGGTCATTCTTGTTTTCTCGTCAGCCATGCAATTAGCGGTGACCATTATGAAAGATCTGCTCGATTCTACGAATCCGTATTACTTATGTACACATCACACACACACACACACACACACACACACACACACACACAC
>NC_068984.1:9231995-9233628 GCF_001194135.2 Octopus bimaculoides
ATATATATATATATATACACATGCGCGCACACAAGTCGGTGATCTAGCAGGATCATTGCGTATCGGACAAAATGCTTAACGGTATTTCTTCCGGTTCTTTACATCCTGAGTTAAAAGCCTGCCGAAGTCAATTTTTTCTTTTGCCATTTCGTGTTCAATAAAATAAGTACCAGTCATGCACTGGGGTTGATGTAAGGCAATAACAATACTTTGGATCAAAAGTAACAGCAATTCCAGAGTTAGGTATAGTGTGTGAACTGAGGATTGATGTCCAAGAACGCCTCGATTCATGTGCATAACGATGTACAGGCTAATGGCCGAATGGATTCTTAAAACTCTGAGAAAAATGGACCGGCAAACTATACTATTTCTATGATGGGAGGACATTTGACCTCAGCAGCTTGGATTGCTGCTCTCAACTGTGGTCACTCCACAGTGCCGAAATTTTTCTAGCGAAAATTCACTGATACTATTATTTTGACCTAAATAACAACTGAAAAAAATTCATTGAATTCCGTTTGATACAGACTGCATACGGGTTAAGAACATGTTTCATTCTTTCTTTTCTGCTCTAGGCACAAGGCCCGAAATTTTGGGGAAGGGGTCCAATCGATTACATCGACCCCCGTACGCAACTGGTACTTAATTTATCCAACCCGAATGGATGAAAGGCAAAGTCGACCTCGGCGGAATTTGAACTTAGAACGTAAAGACAGACGAAACACTGCTAAGGATTTAGCCCGCTAAGGATTTCTTATTTCTTTATTGCTCACAAGGGGCTAAACATAGAGGGGACAAACAATGACAGACAAAGGGATTAAGTCGATTGCATCGACCCCAGTGCGTAACTGGTACTTAATTTATAGACCCCGAAAAGATGAAAGGCAAAGTCGACATCGGTAGAATTTAAACTCAGAACATAAAGACAGACGAAATACCGCTAAGCATTTCACCAGTCGTGCTGACGTTTCTGGCAGCTGGCCGCCTTAACGTGTTTTATTCTTTGATACAGATCATACACAAATCACAATTTGTTTCAAAGCCTTGTGAGTGGATTTGGTACACGGAAACTGAAAGAATCCCGTCGTATATATATTTGTTTGTTTGTGTGTGCGTGTGTGTGTGTGTGTTTGACCCCCCAACATCGCTTGACAACCGATGCTGGTGTCTTTACGTCCCCGTCACCTAGCGGTTCGGCAATAGCGCCCGATAGAATAAGTACTAGGCTTACGAAGAATAAGTCCTGGGGTCGATTTGCTCGAATAAAAGGTGGTGCTCCAGCTTGGCCGCAGTCAAATAAGAGTAAAAGAATACCCTTATATATTGTCAGTTTAAAGGGACGATCGGCATCAATAGGTTAACAGCGGAACTTTAGGTAGTTCAGTGGTGCTAGACCAGGATTGCATTCATGGAACAGATGAGAGGCTGAAAGAGCTTCGACTCTGCATACAGTCAAATAACCAAACACACGTACACATATATCTGCACATTAGTGTGACAATATGAGCCGGTGCTAACAAGTGGTACCGTACGGATGTGTATGTGTGTACCTCTGTATTTGTGTTTTGTGTGTCTGTGTGTGTGTACATATATATATATATTTCTGTGTATATATATATATATATATATATAT
>NC_068984.1:9234525-9235448 GCF_001194135.2 Octopus bimaculoides
ATATATATATATATATACACGGGCTTCTTTCAGTCTCCATTAATCAAATCCACTCAGAAGGCTTTGGTCGGTCCGAGGCTATAGTAGAATACAGTTGACCAAGATGTCACTCAGTGGGACTGAACCCACGCGTATATTTATATTTAGGCATACTTATATATCTAGATACGAACACAAGCTTCGATTCACTGTACACACAATCCTGAACATATTCATACCACAAACTTGCTTATACACATATAAAAACACACACAGACACATACATACATACATACACACACACATACACACACACATATATACATGTATTCATACACACAGTCAATGATTTGCTTGAATTTCCAGCAATTTGTCAAGCCATATCGTATAGCTTGCTTCCTCTTCCGCGTAAAGTGGAACGGCCTCTATAATAATCAATTAGGTTTAGCACAGCATGAGGGTCACCAAACAAATTAGACTCAACACTACACAGTCTCATCACAAGCATGGACAAACGACCGCCAATAGATTTCTACTGATATGGACGCCTACGCAGTAATTAATGGCGGCTTTGCCATCGTTATACTTTCGCAGTTATGATGGAGTTGTAACGTGC
Organism: Octopus bimaculoides; assembly: GCF_001194135.2. Classification (NCBI taxonomy): domain Eukaryota; kingdom Metazoa; phylum Mollusca; class Cephalopoda; order Octopoda; family Octopodidae; genus Octopus; species Octopus bimaculoides. The sequence continues at coordinate 9,235,121 of NC_068984.1, forward strand.
AATAAAACAAAACTGTCAAAACCATTTTGTCTACTGGAGATGGAACATATCTCTTTCTCTCTCTCTGTCTCTCTATCTCTCTCACTCTCTCTCTCTCACACACACTCTCTATCTCACGCTCTCTTAGTCTATCTTTGTATCTGTCTATTATGTATATACACACACACACACACACACACACACACACATATATATATACAAAGGCGCAGGAGTAGCTGAGTTTAAAGAAGTTTGCTTCCCAACCACATGGTTCCGAGTTAAGTTCCGCTGTGTGGTACCTCGGGAAAATGTCTCCTACTATAACTTCGGGTCGACCAAAGCCTTGTGA
>NC_068984.1:9235629-9237999 GCF_001194135.2 Octopus bimaculoides
ATATATATATATATATATAGTTCCAATTTACAGAAAAACAAAAGACGAAGACAGGTGTAGGAACCACAAGCAGTTGTATTACTTTAATGCTGGGGAAAATGGAAAAGTCTTTTACGTTTCACGCTTATTTTACACCTAGTACACCATTTCTTTTTCAATTTTTGTGACGGTAGTGAGTGGCGTGCGAACTCGGATAATTCAGACGATTCAGTAACCCCCACTTCGACACCCGGTCAGAAAATTGAAAAAGAAAAATAGTCTAATATGTGTGAAAGAACATGTAGTAAACCGATATGAAGAAATAGATGCGCGCTCGCGAACCGGGGGGCGGGGGAGAGGACTCGGAAAATTCCCACGATCAATCTCACAGGATCCGAAAAATCAACGTTAACATCCGGTCACAAAAATGAGAAAAAAAATAGTGTAATAGGTATAAAACTGTGTGAATTTTCCGATTTCTCTCCCCCGTCCCCCGTTCGCCAGCGCGCATTTTTTTTTCATATTTGTTTATTACATATTGTTTTACACCTATTGCACTATTTTATTTCTTGCTCGGGTCAAACACTGGAGTTTGACCTACAATTCTAGATAGGGTTCTTAGCCCTACGTAAACTCAATTTTATCCCTGGGATAAGGTAGTCGATATAAGTCTGGCCTGTATACTTTTACCTGTCCAACATACGATGGCCTACCAGAAACTCATGAACCGTGATCTGGCAGAAACGTTAGCACGCCGGGAAAAATGCTTAGCGGTATTTCGTCTGCCGTTACGTTCTGAGTTCAAATTCCGCCGAGGTCGACTTTGTCTTTCATCCTCTCGGGGTCGATTAATTAAGTACCAGTTACGCACTGCCGTCGATATAATCGACTTAATCCGTTTGTCTGTCCTTCTTTGCCGCCTTTGTGTTATAGTCCCTTGTGGGCAATAAAGAAATAAGCAACTCAGGTACCGCTGGCATAGATCTCATGGTTTATTTTTATGTCTTTATTGCCCACAAGGGGCTTAACATAGAGGGGACAAATAAGGACAGATAAAGGGATTAAGTCGATTACATCGATCCCAGTGCGTAACTGGTACTTAATTTATCGACCCGAGAGGATGAAATGCAAAGTCGACCTCGGTGAAATTTGAACTCAGAACGTAACGGCAGACGAAATACCACTAGGCATTTCGCCCGGCGTGCTAACGATTCTGCCAGCTCACCGCTCATGTTTTATTGAGCACCACATAGCAACAACAGCAGGACCTGCTCTTCGATGTATAAGAATCGTTTAAAAAGTTAACTAGGAACAATTATGCGGTTGGTGGATACAACAGCAGCAGTTGACTAATATTATATCAATTATTTCGGGAAGTACGGGAGACAAGTTTGACATGTTTCAGGACTTCTATAATATAAGCTTAACTGATTGACATGAAAATAACATAATTATTTTGATAAGTATACGTAACATTAACTTGATTATTTTTTTCCTGCGGATCTCATCAGTTAGCAATATATCTCTGTAAAATAGTTATGTACTGTGCCACCAATGAATAATTACAGTATGCATAAATGTACAACATACGTCTTCTGAGTACAATGAAATTTATACTTCGCTGATGAGTTCATAATAAGAGTAAAACATGTCAAGTGTTAGCTTTCCAGCTTGTCGAATTCACTCAATTAATATTTATCAATAATTGAAATAATATTTATTCTTTAGCACAAAATTATTTGTAGCAAGCTTGTCTATACAGTCTTCTTTAAATATTAACACCAACTTAAATATCATTTTTTCCTGCTCAAACAGATGGTGTCCCTGAGGTATTCGTTATCTACAAAAAATAAAATAGACAAATTGAGGTGTGTATACAGATTTAGTTAATACATTTCCGCACAAGTTTCTAATTATGCTTTTACTACTTTTATTATCATTTGTTAAATATGTAAACGTTTCTTTAGAGGAAATAGTCTTCATTACATTGCGAAGCCGTTTCATCATAGCCAATATTATGTAAAATGTTTGTCTCAAACCACTAAAATCAAATTGTGATTCAGCTGTGATTTTAGCAACGTGGGATACAAACCACCCGACTGGAATTACAAGAAATAATTATTCTTTACTTAACAGAAGATGCATTCATTTAGAATTGCTCAATTCCAGACTGCACACGGATATTAAAGTTTACGGACACGAATGCACACACGCACGCACACTCACTTATACATAGATGAATGTACATATATATGTGTGTGTGTGTGTGTGTGTATGATGTGATGATGTGAGTGTGTGCGTATGTGTGTATGTGTCAGTGTAGTTGTGTGTGCGTATATATGTATATATGTATGTATGTATGTATATATATATATATATATATATATATAT
>NC_068984.1:9239960-9250642 GCF_001194135.2 Octopus bimaculoides
TATATATATATATATATATATATATATGTATATATCCCATATCACTGAATAAGGAGAGGTTTGTGTTGATGTGGGAAAGAGCAAGACAGATAAGAATGAGAGAAAGCTAGAGATCCGGATGTGACGTGAACTAAGATGGGTGGGGCACATTTGGATAGGAATGTATTAATAGAATTAATATTCGAAGTCGCATTGACACTCCGTCGGTTACGACGACGGCAGCTACAGATCATCCTACTCGTGACGTTAACGTGCAAGTGGCTGAGTACTCCACAAACGTACGTCCCCTTAACGTTGTTGTGAGGGAGATTCAACGTGAAATAGGATGGGACAAAGCTAGCCATTTGAAATTCGAGAGGATGCTGAAAAGTTCCTGGCTTTGGGTAAAAGAAAATACAGAAGGATCAGTTAATTATGATTTTAGCCAACATATTCCCTTCTCAGATTCACACACTTATTACAGCGGTCCTTCAATTTTTGTAAGTCTTGTAAAAGAACTCGGACCTGTCTTGATACCCTTGAATTCAGGAATTTCCTGTAGCCTCTCGTACAGATATATTCAGGTTTTGCTAGCTGAATGGACAGAAAAAAAAAACATCCAGTAAAGTACATTTCTATATTTGAGAGATGTACATTATTTACATTTCACGGATATTTGTCCTCATCTTGTTTGTCGTTAACACAACATTTCGGCTGATATACCCTCCAGCCTTCATCAAGTGTCTTGGTGAAATTTCGAACCTGGGTTCTCATTCCTAGGGTATTTTTCTATATTATCATCATTATTATTATTATTATTATTATTAAATATATATGTATATTCTAATGAACACATATATGCTATTATGTATGTCTATACATATATGCATGTATGAGTGAGAGTGCGTGTTAGTGTACGTGTGTGTTTCTGTGTGTGTGTGTGTGTTGGTGCGTGTGCGTGTGTGTGTGTGCGCGCGCCTAGGTGTGGTAAAATATATGTACTTTTTTTCTTACCGTAGCCTAAACTGTCTTTACTTGCAAGTGAATGTATTTTATCGATGCTGATAGTTTGATACCAGCGCGAATCATTATGATGCGGGTCTCTCTTTTTCAATATTCAGATGGCTTCCAGTCCGGCATGTCAGCTATTTTTACTCGATTACAACTGAAATCTTTATGCTTTTTAAACGCCGCTGTCTGTTCACCAATACATCAAGCTGGTCCTTAAAAAACGGCGACATAAATAATCGTTAAATTTATACCGAGTTCCCTATATATTCACACACTCTCTTCACACACACATATATACATTATTATGTATATAATTATCTAATTAAGATGAATAATTAACGAAAGTAGCTATAGGCGCACGAGTGGCTGTGTGGTAAGTAGCTTGCTTACCAACCATATGGTTCCGGGTTCATCCCCTCTGCGTGGCATCTTGAGCAAGTGTCGACTAAAGCCTTGTGAGTGGATTTGGTAGACAGAAACTGAAAGAAGCCCGTCATATATGTGTGTATATATATATATATATATATATATATATATATATATGTGTGTGTATATGTTTGTGTGTCTGTGTTTGTCCCTCCCCCGAACATCGCTTGACAACCGATGCTTGTGTGTTTACGTCCCCGTAACTTAGCGGTTCGGCAAAAGAGACCGATAGAATAAGTAGTAGGCTTACAAAGAATTAGTCCTGGGGTCGATTTGCTCGTCCAATGACGGTGCTCCAGCATAGCCGCAGTCAAATGACTGAAACAAGTAAAAGAGTCTATTTGTGTGTATGTATTTCTCTAGCTACATCTATATGCGTGTATATATGTATGTGTGTATGTGTGTCAGACCTAATAATGAACTAACGCATTTAGAAATTTAGAAATATATCTCTCTATCCTCTCCTGCTCGTATTATTTATCTCTCTCTCTTAGTCTTTATATGTGTGTGTGTGTGTGTGTGTGTGTGTGTGTGTGTGTGTGTGTGTGTGTGTGTGTGTGTGTGTGTGTAGCGAGAGAGAGAGAGGGAGAAAAAATGCGCCTGCGTGTCCCACGGGTAGCTTCGGAATTTTCTACCAAAACGGGTTTTACCCCGATATTTACACGCTAACATTCATAGATTTATTTACTTCGAGTTCCATCATTCTTTCAAAACGAACATACATACATACATACATACATACAATCATACATATATATATGTGTGTGTGCGCATGTATTTACATATGTGTGTGTTTAAGTATCTATTTATGTATGTGTGTATATGTATTTAACACTTGATGATCTGCTAACTAAAGTATCGAGAAATACTTCTATCTATTCTTCCCTATTTATTCCGTTGAAGAGATTTATCAGATAAACCATTTAATACCGACAAAGTTATTGAAGTATAGCAATGTTTATCACGAATTCCCATCAGTCAATCTGCTGGAAAACATCAGTCTATCAATATGGCTAAAGGGATAGAAGACTACACTGTGGCGATGTTACCAAACTGGTTACTGACCTACTACCAGTCTTTGAGTTATATTACTAATATTGATCTTAAAAGAGATAAAATATCTATTTTTCATATATATTCACGCAGCAGCACAGATTGTTTTAACAGTAGCTTTTCGTTACTATAACTACAGAGGCAACTTCAAGCATGGCCGCTTCTTTCTACATTGACAAATAATAAAACTCTAGAGCGCTTCACTCTAACTACATCATGCTTCATCAATTATCATAGCATTGATTGTCAGGTTGTCATAGCAACAGATATCAAGTTGACATCGTAATTAACTCTGCAAAGATATGAACAGGATATCCCGGATGTCACTGCTACATTCCCATTAGCTTTTTCCGTACAGATTTCTCAGCTAGACATGGCTGTAAATAATTCTGGTGGCTGTTGTTATCAGTTGGTATCATTATTAAACTGAAATACGAGATAAAGCTGTTTCAGTCTCGATAGTCTGGCGGCTGCAATAAAAACTACGTTACACCCAAAATTGACTGCTAAAATTAAAACAACGCCGCTTAAGCAAATCATCTACTAAATATTTGACCCGAACCACCCCGAACTGAGAAACATCATGGACCTTAAGGATATACTTAGGAATATTTGAAAATCGTTGTACGACAGAAAACAACTATAATTGCTCTCACAGAAAGAATTACACACATGTTGGAGTATTTCAGGTCCTTAACCCGATTCAATAGCTAGACTAGTTTTCGGCCAAAAGCTTTAATATTTGCTGGCTAAATCGATCCGGAAGCTGTGAACAAGTATCATGGTATTACAACCTCATACGAGACTAATAATTTTAGATTTATACACTCAGGTTTCCATATAAATAATTATAACGTGTATTTCATTATCGCAACATATTTATTGTAACGTAGTTACTCGTCGCCAATAATTGTAGTATTGCCACTATTTATCACGATCCTCGTTTACATTATAACTGTGTTGTAACAATAAAATATATAACGAAGAAAGGTAACAACAACGTAACAATCCAACAAACTCTCCCGATCTATACACGAACCAACAAACGATTTTCCGACAAACTACCAAAACGACACCCTACGACTTCCTGCGATTAACACCTATTCTCTGTCTCAATCAGACCCCTATTCTTTATAGTCGTTCGGTCGAGTCTATTATCGAAGGGAGTGTCATGACTCTCGCTCCAACAATATTTAATCCTCAACATATTTATTCCTCTTATTGTCAATTTATTACTGATCATTCTTCAGTGCACAGTTGAGGGAGGGCGAAAAAGTGGAAGACAGAGTGAATCCTGGTTTGACAACATCAACGACTGGACAGGTTACAACACAGCGAACGTGGCTACACATTGCAGAGACCAGAGAGCAGTGGCGACGGCTGACAACGAAAGCACCTCACCCCCAACGATTGGCTGCATCAGTTAAGGGATTTTGATGATCATGATGATTAGGGGGTTGTCGACTGGGATCCATATGGCCCTTGAGCGTCCATCTAAGATTTTATTGTGAAAATTTATGTACAATAAATTGTTTACAGTTCTACAATACACAAAATGTTTTAACAACATTTTATACAGCTACAAATATTTAATTATAAAAATACGGTAAGATGGGGGGGCTTCATATATAGCTATGGAGATCCAGTAGAATAAGATAGAAATCAGAGACATCTATAAGCAAAGACATGGTTGAGAACCACTGGTCTAGTAGATAAGGTGACTCACATCGACTTAATGTTGCTCAAAGAGGATGCAAAAGGTGGTTTGTGGAAATATTAATGTTAAATCTAAGTTGATAAACACTCGTGAGTTTCCCGAGAATTTGAAGAACTCAATCAACAAATCATCTGCACAACATTACTACGAACATAACAATCAATACTCGGCAGTGCTCACGTGAGATCATCCACAAATATCGATTTACTAAATTTTATTTGTTTATTTATTTATTTATTTATTTTGTATCAATATTATTCATTTGCAGTTGGCAAGCTGGCAGAATCGTTAGCACGCCGGGCGAAATGCTAAACGGTATTTCCTCTGCCGTTATGTTCTGAGTTCAAATTCCACCGAGGTCGACTTTGTCTTTTATCCTTTCGGCGTCAATTAAATAAGTACCATTTACGCACTGGGGTCGATGTAATTGACTTAATTCCTTTGTCTCTCCTCGTTTGTCTCCTAAATGTTTAGCCCCTTATGGGCAATAAAGAAATAAATATCTCCAAGGTATCAGAAGGCGACGCGCTGGCAGAATCGTTAGCACGCCGGACGGAATGCTTAGCGGTATACGCCAATGAAACCGGGAAACCGGCCCTTATGAGCCAGGCATTGCGCGAGAAGGAACAAGCAACAATCATATAAGACCATCATATGTGAAAGGGCGATAATTTCAAAAATTAAGAACTCTCTAAAATTGAGATGCCATTGATAAATAGGTTATGACAACTGACCGACTTTATCTCTAACAACCAACAGATACAGTAATCCCTCGACTATTGTGGGTGTTGCGTTCCAACATACCCCGCGATAAATGAAAATCCGCGATAGGTGAAAATCCGCGAAGTGGAAACAGTACTGTACTCTATATTTTTGTTTTATTATTTTTATAATTTCTATATATTTATTTTATTATAAATCCAAAACAACACCACAGAGGGATCGACGTAAGCTAAAATAATAAACCGCCATAGGTGAACCGCGATACGGCGCGGGATTACTGTATACACAAAACAAAAAAAAAAAGAAAACCACATTGCTTATATTTTCAAGGCATTATCAGTGGGATTTTCAGATTTGAAAGTAGGCAAATTTTGCCCCTCAGAGCAGCGATTTCGCCACTTATTTCGTCAATTTATTTCTACTTAATCCACTACAAAATGACAAATCTTCAGAGATATCTCAGCAATTTTTTTCACAAAAAGTAACGTTCACTTGCATTTTGTAGATAGCAAAATGAGAGCTCTTCATAGCAATAGCTTTGTTTATCTACTTGATAGTGAAAGCAACAATAGGTACACTCAAGTGCTTTCTTAACTGTCTAAGAAATAGTTCTTTCACTTCATAAATCTCCCTCTTAAATATTTTCATACAAACACACAGACATACACACACACACACACACACACACACACACACACACACACATATATATATATATATATATATATATATATATATATGCATGCATACATATGTGAATATATTGACTCATACACGACTGGATTCGCATACACATACATGTACATACATATACATATATTTAATATATTATCGATAGAGAGACAGACAGACAGACAGACAGACAGACAGATAGATAGATAGATAGATAGATAGATAGATAGATAGATAGATAGATAGATAGATAGATAGATAGATAGATTGTGTGTGAGAGAGAGACTTTCCATAGATAGCTTGTGTTTATTATGTTTTGTTATATTGTAAACTATATAAATATATTTTACAAGACATCTCCGTGCAGCCGCTAGTGTTGTTTTTTCAAGATTTAAATGCAAATATACAGTTTTACAATTGAATAAACTGAATATAATTTAAGTTGATAGGAATAAGTCGAAAGCATAAACAACTTTTGCTTTCGTTTTGTAATTCAGAAGAGAAAACTAAGTTTTAATTTTGCTTTATGTTTGTTTGTTTTATTTTATAGTTTGTTATTTTTAATCGCCAACAGAAACGACGTTCTGTTTCCAACAACTTTTTTCTGCTCTGCCATTTGTAAGATTTCTTAATTCTCCAAAACTAACAATTTTTTTTTTCCACTTTTCAAGTTGATATTAATCCATTACAACCAATTTCATAAAGTACATTCAGTGGAATTTAAAACTGTTTTGGTTTTGGTTTTGGTATGACATTCATCATTTTATTTCTGACAATATCAGTGTTTGAGGAGGTATCATGGTATCATGTTTGAGTATCGGGAAAATAGCAAAAGGATTTGAAGAACAACGCAATGAAAAGGGAAGACAAAAATGCCTGAAACGTTTTCAAAGATGGTTGCTTCCTTGTCTTTATTTTACAAGCTCAACGATTTGGGGGAACGATCAAGATGAAGTTTGCTTTTCATGAAAAAAAAAAATAACATATCTGAGAATTAGATTCGAAAACCAAGAAAGCAACACTCATTAATATTTCTTTTTTGTGAAACCTGTGCTACAGGCTGATCACCGAGTAGATTAGACAAAGCATTCACTGCATTAAATTTCACAATTATTTCCAATAATTTTAACGTGATGATGTAACGATTAATAATAACAGCAATTGAATCACAGACCACAGATGTGGTATTATCGTTGTAGATAAAGTTATTATCAGTAATAAATACATCATCTGACTACATTTTTGTTTTCAGTTTTAAGGTTCTTTGTCATCAGAAACGTTCTTTGTCTAACGCCAAATTTCCGAAATATTTAAAATATGAAGTCTGCTTCAACATTCGAATTTGTTAAAAGTTTAGTCAAAAATCTGCAATTCAAATGAGTCCAGACTGCTAAATCAGGAATAAAAACTGTATTATAACTTGATATTTCATAATAGTGGCTTTAACGATATCTATGAATTGTTAATGTGCATCACTGAGCGATCAGCAAGATTCTGGGTTTAATCTACAAGCCACGTTCGATTTGCAGCTAAAGCCAATCTCATTTGCATTACCAATGTCCGTGAAAATGAGTGAAGTTCACGACACCAATCATCAGAAGTGAATAATAATGTTTACACATTGTTATATACTCTTCATAAAAAGCTTGCTTCCCAACCACTTGGTTCTGGGTTCTGTTCCACTGCGTGCCACCTTCGGCAAGTGTCTTCTACTATAGCCTCGGACCGACCAAAGCCTTGTCAGTGGATTTGATAGGCGGAAAATGAAATAAGCCCATCATGTGTGTGTGTGTGTGTGTGTGTGTGTGTGTGTGTTCTTTATGTTTCTCCACGACAATCACTTGACAACCGGTGTTGGTGAGTTTACGTAAACTAGCTGTTCGGCAAAAGCGATCGATAGAAAAGTACTAGGCTATAAAAAAATAAGTAAAGGGGTCGATTCATTCGGCTGAAATGTTTTCAACGCGGTGCCCCAGTATGTCCGCAGTCTAATGACTAAAACAAGTAGGAAATGAAAAAGAAAAGATGATGTTTTTAATGGATCTCGGTCAGAATTTCCGACCATGAGTGTTCAAGGGTTCGATGAATTCGATTACCCGAAATGATGAATTGTTGTTAAAGTGGTTGAATATTCCATCGACATCTGTAAATTTCATGCTATTCTGAAACGTAATCACAGAGGCACTGCAGGCCGAAACTGAACATCTGAATAACAGGTACAATACGGGCCTTTATATAGTTTGTTTGCGCAAATTTACTCGCAATCCATGGGGAGAGTCAAGGCTATAGAAAACCAAATTTTTCCCAAGACTTAATGCTGCGAAATCGAAACCGGTACCTCGTGATTACGAAGTGAACTTCTTAACCATTCGTAACTATTGTCTTCGTAATACTACTGTGTACATATATAAAGTTTTAACGATTACACACTGAGGGTGTGGTACCCACTCAATTCCCACGAAAACAAAACACGAGACCAAGCATGTTCAACAGCCCTGTGCTGTAATAATGGTTTCACATTTGGCACAAGGCCAGCAATTTTGGAGGAAGGGATAATCGATTACATCGACCTCAGTACACAACTGGTACTTATTTTATCGACCCCGAGAGGATGAAAGGCAAAGCCGTCCTTGCGGAATTCGGACTCAGAGCATAAAAACGAATAAAATGGCGTTAAGTCCTTTTTAGCTAATTCTCCTGCGTACTAACGATTCTTATTTCTTTATTGCCCACAAGGGGCTAAACATAGAGGGGACAAACAAGGCCAGACAAAAAGGATTAAGTCGATTACATCAACTCCAGTGCGTAACTGGTACTTATTTTATCGATCCCGAACGGATGAAAGGCAAAGTCGACATCAGCGGAATTTGAACTCAGAACGTAACGGCAGACGAAATACCGCTAAGCATTTCACCCGTCGTGCTAACGTTTCTGCCAGCTCGTCGCCTTAATTTGTATTGTAATAATATCTTCAAAAGAATTAATGGCTACAAAATCTAGAAGTTGTTCTTTATTCTTGTTACCTGGAGGACTTCTTTCTACAATGACAATATCAAAGAACTACCAAGAGAAAAATTCAATGAAGTCTTTGTATATTACACAAACAGCAAACTATCGCAAATTGTAAAAAAAAAAAAAAAAGTCTCTGTGTCTCTTGCCAAGAAAGTTTCTGGTGATTTGGCGGAATTCTCCGAACAACCACACTTCAACTAACATGGTAGGTTTTCAGAAAAAACTTCCGCATTTGCTGCAACGCTATGTTTTATACGCTAAAAAAAAAATCCTTTCAAATTTTCGTTCTCATGCCACCACCACCACCACCACCATCAACAACAACAACAACAACAACAACACTCAAACAAGTTATCTCTTCTAATATAAAACTTTTCTTCCAGGTCTATCATTGCCAAAACTCTTCTTTCTCTCTTTACCCCTTTCTCATTTTTCATTTTTCTCTCTCTTTCTCCCTTCCTCCCCTTTTTTTTCTTTCTTCCACATTCTCCCCTTGCTCCTCGCTCTTTCTCTCACTCATTATTTTTCTCTATTTCTCTCTTCCCAACCTTGAGAAACATGATACAATGTCACATCTCCAAATCACTCTGAATTCACCAACTATCAGCCAATCGATGTTACTATCGACATCTCAAAGCTATTCCTTATATTCGTCAACAATTATCTTTTATGCAAATCTGACAGCCTTATATCCTTTCACATTACTCCCCACTTGGCTCCCCTCTAAATTCTGCCAACTCTGCTATGTCCCCAAAATTCGGTAATAACTTCTACACTCTTACCTCAATATATCTTTTCTCCAAGGCAGCGAGCTGGCAGAAACGTTAGCACGCCGGGCGAAATGCTTAGCGGTGTTTCGTCTGTCATTACGTTTTATGTTCAAATTCTGGCGAGGTCGACTTTGCCTTTTATCCTTTCGGGGGTCGATAAATTAAGTACCAGTTGCGAACTGGGGTAGATTTAATTGATTGGCTCCCTTCCCCCAAATCTTCGGCCCTTGTGCCTAGAGTAGAAAGGAATATATCTTTTCTACTATAGGTAGAAAGTCTGAAATTTTTGGGAAGGAGATTAGTTGATTACATCGATCCAGTATATCACTGGTACTTTCTGTAACGACGGTGAAAGGATGAAAGATAAAGTTGACCGTGGCTCAATTTAATCTCAGGGCGTACAGACACACGAAATGCCGCTAAGCATTTTCTGCTTGGCGCGCGAAATGATTTTGCTTGCTTTCCGCCTTTCTATTCCTTTAATATATCGATATATATTTGTTTCCTCTTCAGGTAACGCATACTCCGTTGAAAATGATACGACCCTTCCCTCTTCAATTTTCCTTAAACGTCCACTGACGGACTCAACTCTACCACAACAACTTAGGATTGACATACCCTGATTTATTGAATAGAAGAAACTGGGAGGACATACCCCGGTTGTGATATGGCAACATCGTTCCTCTCAACACTACCAAAATATACTCAAAAGTGTACAAATGAAATCTATAGCCCATTCCCTCTCATATGAATAGTACAGAGTTATATCCCTTCAATCACTTGGCCCCGTTGCTCACATTTGTCCCACTCGGCAACACAATGCCATACATTAAAAAAAAACTGCATAGCAAAGAATAAGATCCCTTTGCGAAACTAGGGAATATATCAAACTTGATCAATTTTTGAGCTTCTAAAACACTTCAATAAATCAATATTAATACATTGATCGAACACATGAGACAGAGCTGTGACTGCTATACAAACATCCCAAAACAAATAAAAAATATTTAATATATAAGCCATACCTCACTCAGCGAACTCTCCAACAGATCCGATTGTTTCATCCGAGTCCATCCAGCGGTTCTTGAGATATCTTGGCCACGGACGAACAAACAAACAAACAAACACGACCGAAAACAATACTTCCGCTTTCGCTAAGGCGAAGGTAATAATAATAATAATAATAATAATAATAATAATAATAATAATAATAATAATAATAATAATAATAATAATAATAATAATAATAATAATAAGAAGAAGAAGAAGAAGAAGAAGAAGAAGAAGAAGAAGAAGAAGAAGAAGAAGAAGAAGAAGAA
>NC_068984.1:9254607-9257271 GCF_001194135.2 Octopus bimaculoides
CTCTCTCTCTCTCTCTCTCTCTCTCTCTCTCTCTCTCTCTCTCTCACTCATTCTCTCTCTTTCTCTCACTCACTCATTCACTAATTCCCTTTCACACACTACGCGCGTGCACACACCCTTTTATGTGTGGAAGAAATCAGCTTTCTTGAAACCAAAAGATGCCATGTTTTAAAATGTCTAAGATACGTTGCGTGTCACGACGCTATCGTACGACGCTTGAGGCCTAAGGAAGGAAGCATCTTCAATATCAGAATTAAAGTTTGTTAGTGATTGAATGTGTGATTGATTGATTGATTGATTGATTGATTGATTGACTGAGTGAGTGAGTGAGTGAGTTGTTGATTGATTGATTGATTGGTAGATAGATTGACTAACTGATTGAATTGTTGATTGATTGATTGAATGATTGTATGAGTGGTTGATTGATTGATTGATTGAATGAGTGAGTGAGTGAGTGAGTGAGTGAGTGAGTGACGGCAAATGTATGATAGTGAATCAATGATAGGGTTTGAGTGACAGTGAGCACACGATAGTGTTTAGCTGATAGGGATTGATAGTGTTTGATTGATAGTAGGTAAGGGATAGTGTTTGATTGATAGTAGGTAAGTGATAGTGTTTCATTAATAGAGAGTGGTAGTTTCTGATTTATAGTGAGTAATAATGTTTCATTGATAGTGAATAAATAAATGATAGCGATTGAAAGTGGATGATAGTTTTTCACTGATAGTGTATAGTAGAGTTTGCTTGATAGTGAGTGATGGTGTTTGATTGTGAGTAAACGTATTTGATTGGTAATGTGTAAGTGATAGTGCTTCTTTGATAGTGAATGACTGGTAGTGTTTGACAGAGCGTCTTTGATTGATAATAATAAGTGATACTGGCAATAATAAATCTCTGAGCGAGACGTAAACAGTAGCAGCACAGAATCGTGAAGTATATGTGCCGCCTAAATGTGGCAGACCCATAGGGGACGATGCTACTGTTGTTTATCTCCTCCAGCTGGCTAATGACACACCGTCTGTGTCCGATTAGTATTTACGAAGGGAAATCATCGTTCCCATCTCTAGCCTTACCTGATACACATAGACCCGGGTTTCTGAGTAGTATACTGTTATCAGCGTGTGACAATCACCAACTAGTGATGAAAACTCATTCCGAACGCAAAATACAATATGCTGATCTCGAAAAAAGAGAAGCAAGCAATAATAAATCTCTGAGCGAGACGTAAACAATAGCAGCACGGAAACTTGAAGCATATTTACCACCTAAATATAGCAGATCCATATGGGACCTGGGGCTATAAACAACCGTAGCATCGTCCCCTATGGGTCCACCACATTTAGGTAGTAAATATACTTCACAATAAGTGGTACTGATTGCTTGATAGTAAGTGATAGCAGCTTGTTTGATAGTGAATGACAATGATTGATCGGACGTTCTCAATAACATTTGATTGGCAGTGATTTATTATTGGCTTGGTACATAATTATTACTCTTTTACTTGTTTCAGTCATTTGACTGCGGCCATGCTGGAGCACCGCCTTTAGTCGAGCAAATGGACCCCAGGACTTATTCTTTGTAAGCCTAGTACTTATTCTATCGGTCTGTTTTGCCGAACCGCTGATTTACGAGGACGCAAACACATCACCATCGGTTGTCAAGCGATGTTGGGGGGACAAACAGACACACAAACATATACACGCACATACATATATACGACGGGCTTCTTTTAGTTTCTGTCTACCAAATCCACTGTTAAGGCTTTGTTCGGCCCAAGGCTATAGTAGAAAACTCTTGGCCAATGTGCCACGCAGTGGGAATGAACCTGGAACCATGTGGTTTGTAAGCAAAAAACATCTTTAAATGACGGTCTGACCGTTTGCCAAGCAAATGGGAAGCAGTAATTGAAGTAGATAGTGAATATGCTCCGGAATAACCATTTAAATATGTTTTTGTTACATGTTATTATTGATTTTGTTGAATAAAATTTGTTCAACAAAAAAAGCCGCAGTAATTATGCGCCAACCCAATAAATGGCATTGAGTTTGACAGACAGAGACAGACGAACAAACGTAGTAACAACGACGAGTGAAAGGGCAAAAGCCATAGAATGATATAAATTAGAAAGGCAGAGAAATACAATGCGCTAATGCAAAGCAAACACTGAACTTTTTTCCCGTTTAGTATGTACTCTAAAGAACATCTTTTTATATTTTGTTCATCCCATTATAAACAATAGCTACGAAATCGTTTGAGCCGTTTGATATATATATTTAGTGGATGTGATAAATCTATCCTTAAGTATATAATTACTAACGACCTATTACACACCACTACCACGGTTGCTGCTGCTTACTGCCATTCTCGCCGTCACTGCTACTACTACTACTACTACAAATAATAATAATAATAATAATAATAATAATAATAATAATAATAATACTATTGATTATAATACTGAAGCAATAACAACAATATTGAGAAGTACGCGATCGATGAAATGAATGCGCGTACACACACACACACATATATGTGTGTAAATATGTGCATGTGTACGCATGCATGTGTGTGTGTGTGTGTGTGTGTACATATGTATGTATATACATAAACTCAAGTATATATATATATATATACATACATATATATATACACACACACACACAC
>NC_068984.1:9257281-9257511 GCF_001194135.2 Octopus bimaculoides
ATAATAATAATAATAATAATAATAATAATAATAATAATACTATTGATTATAATACTGAAGCAATAACAACAATATTGAGAAGTACGCGATCGATGAAATGAATGCGCGTACACACACACACACATATATGTGTGTAAATATGTGCATGTGTACGCATGCATGTGTGTGTGTGTGTGTGTGTGTACATATGTATGTATATACATAAACTCAAGTATATATATATATATATA
>NC_068984.1:9260667-9261964 GCF_001194135.2 Octopus bimaculoides
TATATATATATATATATATATATGATTGTATGCATGTATGTATGTATGTATGTACGCATGTAGTGTGTAACTGAAATATGTATATGAATATATATTTCTATATTTGTACATGTACGACTACATATGTATGTGTGTGCCTGTGTATATGTGCTAGAGTGTGTGTGTGTGTGTGCGTGGATATGTCTTCGCACATACACACACACACACACACACACACACACACACACACAATCCCAACACACACGCATACATAAACCTGCGTATATATATATATATATATATTTAACACGTTCCCGTACGTCGAAACGTGAAAGGCATTCGCTGTGGGATTTTGTTTGAGGGAAAATACATTCTCTCAGTAGCGTTTGTTTAGGAAAACATATTCAGCTGAGCTCCAACTGACGTCAGAGATCTACCAGACACGAGGTTTCCGCTTGACTTAGCTTTTAAGTAACAAATACCAAATCAGCCATTTGGAGCTAAGCCGGAAATGTTGTCCCTGTATAGAGAAAACAGCAACCAATGCCTTGTCGTGAGTGCTGAGGCTTGCTTATGCAGATGTGTGTAGATAAATTTGCCTTTGAGCATGTGCGTATATATGAGTGTGTGTGTGTGTGTGAGTACAGACATATACAGACATACATACATATACGTATGTATATAACCATGAATATATCTGCACATATATATATATATATATATATATATATATATATATATATATATATATACGCAAACACACACACACACACACACATGTATATATATATATGTGTGTGTGTGTGTGTGTGTATTTACATTCACACACGCATATATATATATGTATGCATGAATGTATATGTGTATACGTGTAAAACATTTCTGTAGTGAATGCGCTGACCCAGTGTTTGGGCTGTTGCACACACAATCGCAAGACCGTGATTTCGATTCTGGGACCTGGTATTGCCTTGTGCCCTTGACCAAACCACTTTATTTCACTATATATATATATATATGCATGCAAAGAGATTAATTGAACGGGCTTTATAACACCGCGCTGTAACTGTTTCCTTGCATCACTAGAAGTAGTTTCTTTCAAACATGTGTAGTGATTTTTGATAAAGCCTGTTCAATACGTCTTCTCGTATTAATAATTATTGTAAATATCCTGCGGATATTTTAGGATATCCCCCATGTATATCCAGTGACTGAAGTCCATCATTTGGAAATCTGATTCTCGTGGAGGAGCTTTGGAAAGCACACTACTCTAAGGTATTTAGCCAGAGTGTATCAATATATATATATATATATATATATA
>NC_068984.1:9262122-9266819 GCF_001194135.2 Octopus bimaculoides
TTTGTCTTTTATTTTATTTTGGGAATTTTACTCTGTAGTTTGTCCGTCGATGCGACGAAGATCATCTAGTCATCCTGGGGTGGGGGTGGGCTTTTTTTGTGAGTCTCCAGATGGCTAGTGAGGTCAATCTGCGCCCGAGAGAGTCTTTGACAGTGTGGACAGGGAATGGTAGCACCTGCTACAGGGTTGTTAGCTCTGTTCTTCCTGGCTTGTCTGTGGTCTTCTACAGCAGCGATCCTATTGGTCTCGCATGTGTTGGCACCCTTGTGGACAGCTGATCGCCATCTTTCTCTGTCTAGAGCAGACTGCTCCCAAGTTGCATGGTCGATGTTGAAGTCTTTCAGTGAGGTTTTCAGTGTGTCCTTCAAGCGCTTCTTCTGGCTGCCTTGTGAGCTCTGACATGCGAGCTACGCGCCCTGCCCAGCGAAGCTGAGACTGCATCAAGATGGTATGGATGCTGGGCAGGTTAGCACGTATTAGTACCTCGGTGTCCGGGATCCAGTCTGGCCACATTATGCCGAGAAGTTTTACTCTACATTATGTTTCGTTTGCTTTGGTGTAGAATGACTATTATAGGCGTAGCTGTGTGTTAAGAAGCTTGCTTCGCCACCACATGGATCTGTGTTCAGATCCATTCCGTAGTACCTTGGACAAATGTCTTCTCGGGCCGACCAAAACCTTGGTACACGGAAACTGAAAGAAGCCCGTCGTGTATATATATTTATGCGTGTGTGACTTTGTGTAAGTGTTTGTCCCCCCACCGTCGCTTGACAACCGATGTTGGTGTGTTTACATCTCCGAAACTTAGCGGTTCGGAAAAATGGATCTATAGAATAAGTAGTACGGTACAAAGAATAAGTCCTGGGGGCGATTCCTTCGACTAAAGGCGATGCTCCAGCAGGGCCGCAGTCAAATATACAAATCGTTTTTCTCATATATTTTACTTGTTTCCGTCATAGGACTGCGGCCATGCTGGAGTACCACTTTGAAGAACTTTTACTCAAATGAATCGACCCCATTACTTATTGGGTTCTTTTTCAAAGCCTTGTACCTATGCTATCATTACACTTTTGCCGAACCGCAAAGTTACGGAGACTCTTCCGTTTATATTTAGCCACGTGGATGGCTACGTCGTGAAGAAGCTTGTTTTGCAACCACATGGTTTCATGTTCAGTCCCACTACGCAGCATCTTGTGCAAGTATTTTCTATTATAGCCCACTACGGGTCCAAACATACGCCGGGTGGGGCTTTTCTGTTGTCTATCTTCCTGTCCGGGACTACAGTAGAAGATAGTTGCACCAGAAGCAGTGAAGTGGAACTGAACCTGACACTACGTGGTTGAAAACCGAGTGCCCTAGACAAGTAGTCATGTTTACGTCTAAAGATAAAATAAAAAAGAAATAGCACGAGTGGGGTTCGAACCCACGCGGACAATTGTCCATTGGAACTTAAGTCCAACGCCTTTACCACTCGGCCATCGTGCTGCTTGCATTCAAGCCTCTAGAAATAATGTATCTATTTATGGAGATCAAAGAAACCATGCAGCCTAGAGGGAAATGGTTTTAAATTCTTTCATGTCTAATGAAGTGCTCAATACACAACCAGTTAACAGTTCATTTACGTATCTCACTTTCCAACCTCATGGTTCCAGTTTCAGTCCCACGGTCTGGCACCTTCGGCTTGTGTTTCCCACTATAGGCACGTGCCAAACAAATCCTTGTGAGTGGATTTGGTAGACGAAAAGTAAAAGAAGCCCGTCTTGTGTGTGTGTGTGTGTGTTTCTCTGTGCGTGTGTGTTTCTCTGTGTGTGTGTGTTTCTCTGTGTGTGTATGTTTCTGTGCGTGTGACTGTGTGCGCGTGTGTGCGTGCCTGTGTGCGCGTGTCTGTGTGGGCGTGTCTGTGTGCGCGTGCGTTTGTGTGTATCTCTCTGTGTGTTTGTGTGCGTGCGCCATGGTGTGTGTGTCTGTGTGTGTGCGTGTGTTTATAGGCGTGTGTGATGTATACGAGCGCACGTGTGTATGTGTGTATGTGTGTGCGTATGTGTGTGTTTGCGTGTGTGTGTGATTATATCTGTGTTTGGCCCCCAACTCTACCTTCCCTTCACAAGTAGTGTTGGTGTATTTGCGTCCCCATAACCTAGTGGTTCGGCAATAGAGACCGATACATTAAGTACCAAGAATAAGTACCTGGATTCACAAATAATTACTGGGATTGACTAAATATTCATGGCTATGCCACAGCATGGCCGCATACTAATGACTGAAACAAGAAAAAACATAAAAGATAAAAGATACACACATACACATACACACAGACAGACATACATACACACATAAGTTTGTATGTGTATGTATATGCATGTGCGTATGTATGTGTATATGTATTTGTGTGTGTATATATGTATGTATGTATGCATGTATGTGTATGTGTGTGTGTGTGTGTATGTGTGTGTTTATGTATGCATGAGTGAAATCGCGTGGCTTAATGGTTAGAGTACTGGGCTCTCGATCGTATGATTTTGAGTTCGATTTTTGGTAGCCCGTTACCTCTTTGTGTAAGACACATTCTGCGTGAAGTTGAATCTACCTGGAACCACGGTAATGGGTTGTGGAGTTCTCAGCCACTTTTATTTAAATTTCTCGGTCAGGCTGTTCCGTTCCTCGGATCAACTGGTAACTCTCACCGTCGTAACCCATGGTGCGCCAGGTTTTGTATGTATGTTTGTATGTACGTATGTATGTATGTATGTATGTATGTATGTATGTTGTTGTTGTTGTTGGCACTCCATCGCTTACGACGACGAGGGTTCCAGTTGATCCGATCAACGGAACAGCCTGCTCGCGAAATTAACGTGCAAGTGGCTGAGCACTCCACAGACACGTGCACCCTTAACGTATTTCTGGGGGAGATTCAGCGTTACACAGAGTATGAGAAGACTGGCCCTTAGAATTACAGGTAAACAGAAACAGGAAGTAAGAGTGAGGGAAAGTTGTTGTGAAAGAGTACAGCAGGGTTCACCAGCATCCCCTGCCGGGGCCTCGTGGTGCTTTAGGTGTTTTCGCTCAATAAACACTCACAACGCCCGGTCTGGGAATCGAAACCGCGATCCCATGACCGCGAGTCCGTTGCCCTAACCACTGGACTATTGCGCCTCCTGTATGTATGTATGTGTGTATGTATGTATGCACGTGTGTATGTATGTTTCTCGGTCTTTACGTATCATCGGTTGCATCGTAGTCATGTGTTGTACGCGGCTTAGCACTTGGCACTGTTTCCCAGCCATGGCATCCTTGTAGGCTAGGCAGCCCGGCCTTTCCTTTCCCATTCTTACGCTGATCATATCAAGAAATATACTTGTCTGGTCACTTCTGTGACTTTCTCCACGTTTCAAGAGAGGCCGCCATGGATGTGGTGACACCCGCACAGGGATTCTAATATTAAGTAACCCCTCCAATCCAGCCAACCATTCTCTGTTCCTCTCTCTCTTTTAATGAATTTAAAGAGACCGCCATTAACAGGAACTTCTCCAAAAGGCGGCGAACTGGCTGAAGCGTTAGCACCCCATGCAAATTACTTAACGTCATTTCCTTCGACTCGACATTCTGAGTTCAAATTCCACTGAGGTCCACGCTGCATTTTATCCTTTCGGCGTCCATAAAATGAATACCAGTTGAGTACTGTGGTCGATGTGATCGACTTAGCCGCTCCCACGAAATTGCTGGCTTTGTCTCAAAATTTGAATCCCTAAGTTGTCCAGTGGCACTCAGCCACTCTCGAAGCACTCGAATCTTTGTTCAGTACCACTGCGTGGTAACTAGGGCAAGTATCTTCCACTATAGCCTCGGGCCGACCAAAGTCTTGCTAAACGGAAACTGAAAGAAGCCTATCGTGTATATATATTTATGTGCGTGTGTCTTTGTCTGTGTTTGTCCCCCCACCATCGCTTGACAACCAATATTGGTGTATTCTTGTCCCCGAAATCTGGTGGTTCGGCAAAGAAAGAACCAAAATAACCATAGAATAAGTCCTCACGTCGAATTCTTCGACTTATGGCGGTACTCCAGCAAGGCCGCAGTCAAATGTATATATCGTCTATCTTTCATCTTTTACTTGTTTCAGACATTAGACTACATCGAATGAATCGATCGCAGTACTTATTGCTTTTTTTTTTTACAAAGCCTTGTACCTATTCCATCATTCATCTTTTGCCGAACCGCTTGCTTACGGAGACATAAATATATCAACACCGGTTGTCCAGCAGCGGCGGCTGAGCAAACATAGACACAAAGACACACAAACACACAATCACACTCATTATATATCTTTATATACACACACATATATATATATATATATAAATATAGGGGAGAATATACAAAAAATAACAACAGACGAGGACAGGTGGTGTAAATAACAAAAGTATATATTAGTATGACGCTCGGGAATACGGAAAGTCTTTGACGTTTCGAGCTACGCTCTTCAACAGAAAGAATACGGAGACAAGGAGAAAAACACGGAGAAAAAAAATTGAATAGTGTTCAGTCAACGGTCAATCATAATAATGGCCGATCATAACAATGACTGACCGGAAGTTAGAAATTCTTATTTCAGGAGAGCTAAGAAAGGGGGAGATAACAAACGGTGATCGGGAACGAGGGGCTGTGTGTGGGAGGTAGACTGCTGGTGATCTTGACGT
>NC_068984.1:9267868-9268739 GCF_001194135.2 Octopus bimaculoides
GGGGGAGAGAGACAGGAGGAGGGGGTTAGATGAAGAGTGGAGGGGAGTTGAGCCCATGTGGCGCAAAGGAGCGAAGATAGAAGATTAATCCCTGTTCACGGCGCAAACGGGAGTCCGGATGGCCCCTGTGCATGGACAATCCAAACACATAAATATATATATATACACGCGCACGCACACACACACACACACACACACACACACGACAGGCTTCTTTCAGTTTCCACCTAACAAATCCAGTCACAAGGAAGTGGTGGGCTCGAGGTTAATGCCTCACTTATCGGGACTGAGCCCGGAATTCTGTGGCCAGAAACAGAAATATGTAAATGAGCTGTTAATCAGATTATAAAGTCTCTAATTATTAACCACGTCATTAGACATGAAAGATTCTAAAACAATTAGCGCTTGACTGGATATCATGAACAGATACATTATTTCTGGGTTCAAAGACGCTAGCAGCACAATGTCCGAGTGGTTAAGGCGTTGGACTTAAGTTCCAATGGACAATTGTCTACGTGGGTTCGAACTCCACTCGTGTTAGTAATCTTTTATGTATTAGGCACAGCGATGGCTATGTGGTGAAGAAGCTTGATTTGCAACCACGTTGTTTCGTGGTCGGTCCCAATGCGCGATTTCTTGTGCAAGTGTTAGTGGGGTGGGGCTTTTCTATTTTCTGTCTGTCTCCCTATTAGTCCTCCCGTCTGTCTCACCTGCTTGTTCTGTGTTTGTGTGTGTATATATATATGTGTGTGTACATATATGTTGTTTTATTCTTTTAGCGTTTTACTTGTTTCAGTCATTTGACTGCCGTCATACTGGAGCACCGCCTTAAAAGGGATTAGTCGAAGAAATTATAAGCCTAGCACTTATT
>NC_068984.1:9269917-9271060 GCF_001194135.2 Octopus bimaculoides
GTGAATGACAATGACCTTTTTGCGTGCACAGTCTGCGACAGGCCATGCCTGGCTTTGGCTGAGCTCAAAGCTCATCTGCAAACCCATGGAAAACGAGCCTCCACCAACTATTCTGTCTCTATGTCTGTGTAGACCTTTGAATGCAGTGTCTGCCAGAAGTTTTGCAAATCCAACGGAAGCATCAAAAGACATTTTAAGATCCACAAAGATCAGAATTTATCTGCAGCTCTTGGTGGTCCACGTCGGATGTGCAGTCTGTGTGGATGTCTTTTCAGAACATTGTCTGGTTAAAAAACCCACATCAGATGCCGTGATGGTGCTAAGGCGTAGGTAGAGGATGTGGTCAAACGTTGCATAAGGAGTAGACAACTACCACCATATCGATGTATGGATGAGTATATATATATTCTAGTATTAAGACCTGTAATGGCCATTCTGGACGAAAACAAATGAAACATGATGTAGAGTTAAACTAAGGATTAATAAAAGCATTGAAGGGTTTCAGTAGAAAAGATCCCCCTCACTATCACTTTCGTAGATCAGGACTACAGTACAAGATCCATGCACAAGAAGCAGCGAACTGCAGCAGAACACGATACCACGTGGTTGAAAATCGAGCTCCCTAAGCACATAGTCTTGTTTATATCTAAAAGTAAAATAAAAATGTGATAGCACGAGTGGGGTTCGAACCCACTTGTCCATTGGAACTTAAGTCCAACACCTTAACCACTCGGCCATCGTGCTGCTTATGCTTAAGCCTCTGGAAATAATGTATCTGTTTATGGAGATGAAATCAGACATGCAGCCTAGAGGGAAATGCTTTAAAATTCTTTCATGTCTAATAAAGTGGTCAATTCTCAACCAATTAACAACTCATTTACGTATCTCACTTTCCAACCTCATGGCTCCACGTTTTGTCCCACTGCCTGGCACCCTGCGCTAGTGTCTCTTGCTATCGGCAACGATGAAAATCGAGCTCTCTAATCACATACTCATGTTTATATGTCTAAAAATTAAATAAAAACGAAATAGCACGAGTGGGGTTCGAACCCACGCGTACACTTGTCCATTGGAACTTAAGTCCAACACCTTAACCACTCGGCCATCGTGCTGCTTATGCTTAAGCCTCTGGAAATAATGTAT
>NC_068984.1:9271384-9272079 GCF_001194135.2 Octopus bimaculoides
ACTGAGCCTGGGATTCTGTGGCCAGAAACAGAAATATGTAAATGACATGTTAATCAGATTATGAAGTCTCTAATTATTAACCACGTCATTAGACATGAAAGCATCTAAAACAGCACGATGGCCGAGGGGTTAAGGCGTTGGACTCAAGTTCCAATGGACAAGTGCCCGCGTGGGTTCGAACCCCACTCGTGCTAATGTCTTTTTTTATATTTTACTTTCAGGCACAGGGATTGCTATGTGGTGAAGAAGCTTGATTTTCAACCACGTTGTTTCGTGTTCACTCCCACTGCGCGGCATCTTATGCAAGTATCTTCTATTATAGTCCTCGACCAGTCCAAATATTAGGGGATAGAGCTTTTGTAGTTGTTCCTTCGTGGAAATACACACCCTCTTTTGTTATGCATATGCATACATATATATATATGTGTGTGTGTGTGTGTGTGGGTGGGTTGGTGTGTAGGTGTGTGCGTGCGTGTGTGTGTCTGTGTGTATGTGTATATATGTATGCATGTATGTATATATGTATGTATGTATGTATGTATGTAAGTATGTATGTATGGGAAAAATTGTGGAGTGGAGTGAAAGCATGTAAGAGGAGAGGATAACACACGTAAGACTCAAGACAGACCCAAGGAAGAATGCATTGCGACGGTGAATGACAATGACCTTTTTGCGTGCACAGTCTGTGACAGGCC
>NC_068984.1:9272179-9277721 GCF_001194135.2 Octopus bimaculoides
TGCATATACAGGGAGAGAGAGAGATGGATAGATAAACAGACAGATAGACAAATAGACAGTTAAACAGACAGACAGGCAGGCAGATGTCTAGATAGATGTTCAGATAGGCTTTAACTGTCGAGTATTAAGGAAAGCAAGATGAAGTTTTATTGATTTCCGAAATGGCTCTGCAACGTCTGGAACGATGCCAAAATTAAAAAGATAACATTGACTGGACAAGCAACATTTCATTAAAAACATTTCACTGTACAGCTTGGATTTTATCTAGACGTGCATGGCACACATTAAATTCGAAATAGACAAAGCAGAGTGATGCTAGGGAATTTATTAGTGTTATGATATTTTGCTTACCATTCAATCATTAGATTGTATGGCTCCTATCAATTTTATTTAGATTTATTTGTCATCTCTTTATATTGAAGAATTGTTGTTTGGCTAAGTTGGTAAACACATCTATATGACAGTGTCTCCTCATATTTTAGGAAAAAAGAAACAGAATAGATTCGTTGAATTTTTGTTGGGGCTGTTGTTCTATACACCGCCATTTTAGCCATACTACAGTTAAAAGATTGCTGGAAGGAAAAAAAAATCAAAAGATGTTATTCCTAAGAGTCAAAGGTGAATCCAAAATTTAATTCCTGAGTGATTTCCATGGGGCATGATTGTCTATTCATCAATATAGTGCACAATTGCTTTATGTATATATTTCGTAGGCAAAGTTGTAAATACAGAATCCATTATCATTTCCCAGAACGCTCCAAATCTTTGAGGAGAAAGAGAGAGAAAGATAAATAGGACATCTCGTCTGCATGATTGTAGTAAACTCTGTTAGAGTAGACATACATACATACATAATTATATTCGGGTATAATAAACCTTGTAGTATATTGTGCTAAGCACGCTCACAGTTATTGGCTATCTGATGTCAAAAATCAGTGGTAGTGATTTACTTCAGGGATTCCTTGGTGTCGGTAGGGTTTATATAAATAAATCAGAGACAGAAAATAGAATTCATGAAATTCTTTATTCAAATCCACTTCAAATGTTTCGACTCACCTGCATTTGTACCTCACAGGTGAAATGTTGTAGAATCAATAGTCCTTCAACACAGGTGCAGATTGTGTCTCCTCATCAAAAGCATTTTAGATTCTTAAAAGACAATTTCTTTTAAAATAAATTTCTCCACACCCATAACATGGTTTGGGTCTTGACTGTTGTTTTTCTTTTTTCACATCTGTTACCGATCGACATGTATGAATATTGGAATAATCTTTTTCAATTTTTTCTGTGTCCTGTCATAGATCTATAATTCTTTGGCATTCTTCAACCTCTATTTGTAGGGTTAGTTTTGAATCTTGTCCAAGCTTCGTCAATATTCGAGCCCTTATCTCTGCATCTTTATTTGCTGGTAATCCTTGTACGAAAATTAAACATTTAAATATGTCCGGGCTTAATTCGTCGAGTTTCAATTTTTCACATTCTCTATTTACGATTTCGGCATACGTGAGGAAATCTTTTTTCTTTTTTTATTTCAAATTCAAACTCTCCCAGTGAATATTAAATAGTGAACGTCTTTCACAGAATATTTTAGATAATAAATAGCTTAATTGTTTCCTCGAAACAAATTTCGAATGGTTTTCTCGGCAAGATGTAATTACAAAACTTGTCATGTTCTGCTAGTGATAATTTCCTTAAAAGAAGACGTACCTTCTTTTCGTCCGTCCAGCTTTTACACCCATCCTTGAAAATTCCTTCATACCTTCTTGAAGTATGCAGAAAACGTAATCCCTTCTTCCGGATTATACGTGAATTCTTCAGTTGAATTAGCAACCGCGTCTGCCGAAAACGAACCTGAAGTGTTTTTGACTGCAACAATAATTCCAACAACTGTTGATTTTGCTGCAGTTGTTGTTATTGTTGTACCTGTCCTTGCTGTTTCTGTTGTTCTGCTGCTGCTCAAATGACCGAAATGGAATGGAAGAAAAAGTTCTAAGACAGGAGAGTGCAAGAGAAGGCGGTATGTGTGTGTATGTGCGTGCGTGTAGGAGTGTGTGTGTGTGTGTGTGTGTGTGTGTGTGTGTGTGTGTGTGTGTGTGTGTGTGTGTGTGTGTGTAATGATAGCACGTGTATGTACGTATGTGTGTGTGTGAGTGGTTGTGGCTGTTTATGCAAGTGTGTGGTTGGACTTAATGTCGTAGGAAGAATTTTAGTAAGAATTTTGGTAGGAGTGGCTGTCTGTTGTGTCTGTCTTCATATGTGCGTAGGAAAATGGTCAGAAGAAAGGTGTTTAACCGGTAGTTTGAAGTATGTGTAACTGCATGTATGCACATGTAGTGTGTATGTATTTTGTGTGCAGTGTGTGTCTGTGTGTGCGTGTCTGTCTGTCTGTCTGTCTCTATGTATGTATGTGTGAATACGTGAGTGTATGTGTGTATGCATGAGGTTGTGTGTGGGGTTATGTTTGTGGTGTAAATGCACGTTGCTCTGTGTATGTGCATGTGTGTGTGTCCTCGTATGCATAATTTTGTGCGTGTATGTATGAGTGTGTGTTGTGTGTGTATGGGAGGTATGTGTGGGTTCATTTGCATGTGCGTGTGTGTGTATGTATGTGCGTGCGTGTGTATTTATGTGTGTACGTGTGAGTGTATGTGCGTGTGTACATGTGTGTGTATGTGTGTGTGCGTGTATGTATATATTGTGTGTGTATGTATATGTATGTGTATGTGAGTTTGTGTATGCGTAAGTGCGTAGTATTGTGTGTGGGGGCATATGTGCGTTCCTGTGTGTGTGCGCGTGCGTGTGCATATGTGCGTATGTGCGTGTATGTGCGCGTGTGTTTATGCCCATGTGTGGGGTGTATCTGTATGAGTGCCTGTTGTGTGTGTGGGAGGTATGTATGCGTACATGTCTGAGTGTGTGTATGTTAGTGTATATACGTGTGTATATGTGTGTGTGCGTGTGTGTATGTGCGTGTGTGGTGTGTGTGTGTATGTGCGTATGTGGTGAAACTCAAAGGAGATAAAGCTATAAATATATAAATAATCCTGAGTAAATATTTGATTTAAAAAGCCTTTTGGATAGAAAATGTCGAAGGCTGCCTTTGACCGTTGTCTATCCAAAACTTTTTAAACTCAATATTTACGTTAATATTTATAGCATTATTTGCTTTAAGATTCCCCGTTCAGAAAGAATCAACATTTCATTTTCTCTCAAAGTTGATAAATTCTTTTGATATCAACAATATACATATATACTTCATGTTTGAATTGACTATGTATATATATATTTATATATATATATATATATATATATATATATATATATATATATATATATATACATACATATATATACATACATATATATATGCATATGTATACATGTATATGAATACATATACATTTATACATGTATACATTCATGCACATATACATACATACATGTATTAACTAGTTCACCATTTTGAATTTTCTCCCGTTGACATTTCTCCAGCAAAAAGTTGAAGAAAACACTTCTAAACACACACAGTTAGAACCAATAATTCATTCCGAGTTGAACTTGACAGTTTGTTGAGTCTCAGCCAGGCAAAGAGAAGTGGAATTTCTCCTGTTTTTTTTTAATTTTTTAATTAGTGCTGAAGAAATTGCAGTTTTGTCTTTAATCTGATCTTCCGTATTTCAACATGGTTTTTCTGTCCATTTGTTAACGAGACAGGCATATATTATGCTCTATAATGGAATATTAGAGAGGAAAACTGCAATCACACCTGGATAGACCGATAATAAGTTTAACTTATTATCGTTTGTAACCTTTGACTAAATATTGATCCGCGATCATGCTAATATATTTCAATCCATCCAGCACTATAGTCGAGTCAATAGTCAGTAATGTTACTATGCTGCTAGTGGCCGGAGTTCTTTGTAATTATGCCAAAGTTGCTGAAAATGGATTGTAGGATTGTGGCACTCCGTCAGTTACGACGTCGAGGGTGCCAGTTGATCCGATCAACGGAACAGCCTGCTCGTGAAATTAACGTGCAAGTGGCTGAGCTCTCCACAGACACGAGTACCCTTAACGTAGTTCTCGGGGATATTCAGCGTTACACAGAGTGTGACAAGGTATAAATATAGGTATAACAGAAACAGGAAGAAAGAGTCCAGCAGGGTTCGTCACCATCCTCTGCCGGAGCCTCGTGGAGCTTTAGGTGTTTTCGCTCAATAAACCCTCACAATGCCCGGTCTGGAGAATCGAAACCGCGATCCTGTGACCGCGAATCTCCTGCCCTAACCACTGGGCCATTGCGCTTCCACGGAAGATTGTAAGCAGTCACAGAAAATGATAGCAAGACGGTTTCTTACTTTCCTTTGAAAATACGGCGGCGAGCTGGCAGAATCGTTAGCACGCCGGGCGAAATGCTTAGCGATATTTCTTTTCTCTTTACGTTCTGAGTTCAAATTCCGCCGAGGTCGACTTTCATCCTTTCGCGGTCGATAAATTAAGAACCAGTTGCGTACTGGGGTCTATCTAATCGACCGGCCCCTTCCCCAAAATTTCGGGCCCTGTGCTTAGAGTAGAAAAAAAATTCCTTGGAAAATACGAAACTTCGGTATCGTCTTATATGGCGGATATAGTCTGACAAATTTCTTGTTATGCTGCACAGATATATCAAGCAAATGACATACAATTCTTCGTAAGAGTAGGATTTAAAAAATTATGCAGAAGGTGACCGAGATTCAAATAGATTATTAATTATTTCTTATTTTAAAAAATCATGTCATCAGAAATTTCGTATGTCATGTCGCATTTTATGGAAGATTGATTATAATTTATATTTTCATTCAATAATGTATCTATTCATTGTTAGAAAAGCAGGAGCTCATCTTTATAGGAATCAGCAAATAAATTGTTTTTTGAAGCATGCCGATGTCCGCTAAACAGATAATTCATCGGTCCGGCGGAATAGCTTGCACTGAAATGACACAAAACACGTTCGAAACACAACGGTGTCTCCTACTCACCTTAAATCCGTGAATTACGTACGTTATAAACACATGTCTTCTCAAAGGAGGAGGGATTAATGTTCACGAAAAGCCACAGTGATCCGATATGTTCGAATATTAAGAATGAATAGTTACGTTATTGTTTGGAATTTCTCTCTTCTGCGTGTAGCTCATGATTAATAAACCTTTGTTGTTTCACATTTAAATTTCTAGATATTGATAGAAAATCATGTTTACATAATGTTCTCTGTGAGAATCTAGAACTTCATTGGGATACATTATAATTCACACAAAATATATAAAGAATTTCACGTCTAGGGAAGGACATGACTAACTGGTAAGAGGCTTGCTTCCCAATCACATGGTTCGACGTTCAGTCCTACTGCCTGGTACCTTGATCAAATGTCTTCTCCAATACCTTCGACCAAAGCCTTTGTTTGGATTGGGTGATGGAAACTGAAAGAAGCATATCGTATATGTGTGTGTGTGTTTGTGTTTCTGTTTGTCCCCCCCCCCACCCACCGCTTGACAACTGGTATTAA
>NC_068984.1:9278472-9279352 GCF_001194135.2 Octopus bimaculoides
TATGTATGTATGTATGTATGTATATATGTATGTATGTGTGTGTATACGTTTGTGTGTATGTGTTTGTCCCCAACATGCTGGTGTATTTACGTCCCCGTAACTTAGCGGTTCGGCAAAAAAGAGCCCGACAGAATAAGTACTAGGCTTACAAAGAATAAGTCCTGGGGTCGATTTGCTCGACTTGAGGTGGTGCTCCAGCATGGCCGCAAGTCAAATGAGTGAAACAAGTAAAAGAGTAAAAGAGAAGAAAGAGTATATATACAAATATATGCATACACACATTCATGTATGTGTGTGTGTGTGTGTGTGTGTGTGTGTGTGTGTGTGTGTGTGTGTTTTGACAGTCCATATATTTATGTAATCGAGTAAATAAGGGTTGTAACTGAGAAGGAACCCGCATCTCAACGGCTGGAGGACTGTAAACTACTTCACATATCCAACAGATGGCGACTGACTCATCCATGTAATACCACATGCGTTGCATCCGCGTGAGAAACTCAATAAAGATGCTTACCAAAATATAACCCCTTATACTTTCTCTAGCAACCATCATAATAAAACATACAGGAAAATCTTTTTGAAGCAATCCATGTAAGAATGTATTATTAGCCCCACTTCGTTCTTACCTTTGCGTATATATATCTCTCTCCATCTCTCTCTGTCTCTCATTCTCTCTCTCTCTCTCTCCGTTTATCTATGTATGTATCTTTCTATCTGTCTGTCTATTTGTCTATCTATCTATTTCTCTGTCTCTCTCTGCTCTATCTATCAGTCTCTCAGACAGACGTCTGTCTATCTCTCTCCCTCTCTCTCTCTCTCTCTCTCTCTTACTATATATATATATATATATATATATATATATATATATATATATATATAT
>NC_068984.1:9279909-9281234 GCF_001194135.2 Octopus bimaculoides
AGAGAGAGAGAGAGAGAGAGAGAGAGAGAGAGAGAGAGAGAGAGAGAAAGAAGGAGTAATAAATACAAAAAGAGACAGCGGAAGACACAGGGAAAACGGAGAGAGAGATATTGTTGCAAAGAAATAAATATAAAGTGGAGAAGAAAAGAAAGAGAGGTTCATATAAAAAGACTGCAATAAAGAAATAGAGAAAAGGGAAAGTGAGAGTAAACGATAAGGAAAATGTGAAGAAAGGGTGAAAGAAAAGGGAAGAGAAAAGAAGAAAAATAGAAGAGAAAAATGCGTAAAAAGATGTAACTCGATCGATTGTAAAGATTATTTAGCCATTCTTTTTCTCAACGCTTAGACAACTTTTCATTTTATTTTACGTCGTGGAAAATTATTGGTTAGTGGACCAATTGAAAGTATTTACCTGTAGTTACCTCCCTTCCCTGTTTCTTGTTTCTATCGAAGAGTAAGGTCATAAAAGTCTCAAGAAACTATAATCTTCATTGACCATCGTCTGATCTTATTGTTTGGCGTCTCTGCCCGTCGCAACGACTATTATATTTATATTTAAGGAGGTTCTGATTATGAATGGTGTGAATTCTATTCAAAAATTCACTAGATGTTGATTAAAATCTATCCCAATGAGCAAACCCATTCCATACCTTTAATGGAACTAGTGTGTGTGCGTGTGTGTTTTATTCTTGAAAATATTTCAATCATGTTCGATCCTTTATCAGTTATCCTGCACGTTTGCATTCATCATATCTATATGTAATTCATAATAGGCTTAATAATAAGATGTTCAGACTATATTCATATTTGTTACCAGGTAGAGAAAAGGTATATAATTATATGCATATCGTACCCTAATGGAATAATTCAATGCAATTGAATGCTCCCTGAGTTCTTAAGATATGTTTCCAATCAGAAACATTCACAATAGTGTTATAATGTCAGAAGAGCACCCATATAGAGATGTATTCAAATATAAATCTATCTTCCGTGTACGAGAAGATACGATATATTGTACATATTGATGCTATATCAATTCGTATTGTTACTTTATAATCTGTACGTAATAGACCCGGAACGAAATCGTCTAATTCATGTTATTTGTATTAGATAACTTCTCACACACACACATATATATATATATATATATATATACAAAAGTAATGAGTATATGCATATATACGTACAGGTATGTGCATACCGACATCCACCTGTATGTATAGGTGCATATCTGGGTACAGGGCATTGCAAACAAACGTAGACGAGAACACACGAGCCACATAGAGAACAATCCATCTTGTATATAAAGTTTATTTTTCAGCATA
>NC_068984.1:9281783-9282387 GCF_001194135.2 Octopus bimaculoides
TTGTATTAGATAACTTCTCACACACACACATATATATATATATATATATATATACAAAAGTAATGAGTATATGCATATATACGTACAGGTATGTGCATACCGACATCCACCTGTATGTATAGGTGCATATCTGGGTACAGGGCATTGCAAACAAACGTAGACGAGAACACACGAGCCACATAGAGAACAATCCATCTTGTATATAAAGTTTATTTTTCAGCATACAGGAATAGAAATGTTTTCTTTTGCCCTTATTTATAATTATGTGTGTGTATGTGTGTGTGTCTGTTTGTGTGTTATTTGTGTCTGTATTTGTTCCCCCCACCATCGCTTGACAACCGATGTGCGTGTGTTTACGTCGCGGTCGCTTAGCGTTTCGGCAAAAAGAGACTGATAGAATAAGTACTAGGCTTAAAAAGAATAAATCCTGGGGCAGAT
Source organism: Octopus bimaculoides (assembly GCF_001194135.2). Taxonomy (NCBI): domain Eukaryota; kingdom Metazoa; phylum Mollusca; class Cephalopoda; order Octopoda; family Octopodidae; genus Octopus; species Octopus bimaculoides. The sequence continues at coordinate 9,282,222 of NC_068984.1, forward strand.
TTGTTCGACTAAAGGTGGTGCTCCAGCATGGTCGCAGTCAAATGACTGAAAATAAAACAAAGAAATAAAAGAATATATATATATATATATATACATATGCGAGAAGTTACGAAATAAACAACAGACGACGACAGGTGGTGTAAACAACAAAATGTATATATATATA
>NC_068984.1:9282842-9284271 GCF_001194135.2 Octopus bimaculoides
ATATATATAATATAAATAGATAGATATAGATATGTAGATATATACATATATACGTACCTCTCATCCTCTCTAATTCCTTTATCTCTCCCCTTCACCGTTTTCTATCTGTCTCTCTCTCCCCCTCTTTCTCCTTTCCTCTCTCTCGTTGCTCATACATCGCCATCGACCATCTTTCTTTTACTCACGTGATCATCTTTATTTTCTTTCAGGGCTATCCTAGAGGCTGGACGTAGCCTATCTCTCTCTCTCTTCTATCACATATTATTTGTATTACATGATCGAACGCACGCGTCATCCCTGCAAGTAAGTTTTCAACTTTATATTTCTGATGCGACTCTACCTATCTTTGTATCTTTCTCCCCCTCTCGTTCTTCCTTCTCTTGTTCTTCGCCTCTCTCGTCCACTATTATATCTCTCTCTCTCTCTTCACCCCTGTCTCTCGTTGTTCACCTATATTCTACTTCCCCCCCTTTTCTCCCTCTACTACACTTTCTCCTTACCCCTCGCTGATCACATGTGTCCGGCTTCTGCCTCCTTTCTAATCTTGGCTACTGCCAAGCCAGCACGAACTTCTTCTCTCTCCCTTCCAGTTCGTCTCATCACAGCGTTCAGTATACATATATCTTTTTACGTCTGGCCCTACTAGTCCTTCTTGCTTATTTTCCCTGTTTCGATTTCCTGTCATGTTTTCTGTTCGCCACGATATTCCTCTGCACTACAAATTTAATTTCTTTCCACGGGAAGAGCCATTCTAACAATGCGTCCTGCTCTAACTCTCCGAAACGCATAGTTTCAGAATAGTGGCAGCTGATGAAGGAAATGTTCACTATGTGGCCTGTATATTTTCTGCACTCTGTTTATGTTCTGTTTTTCATTTTGTCCACGTTTTTAATGACGTCCTCTACCCAGATATGCATCTATATATACATGTAGATGTAGGTATGTACATACATGTACGTATATATGCATATACTCACATATTATTTGTATTATTACATACACACACACATATATATATATATATATATATATATTCTTTTATTCTTTTATTTGTTTCCATTATTTGAATGCGGCCATGCTGGAGCACCGCCTTTAGTCGAGCAAATCGACGCCAGAACTTATTCTATCGGTCTGTTTTGCCGAACCGCTGCGTTACGGGAACGTGAACACACCAGCATCGGTTGTCAAACGATGTTGACGGGACAAACACAGACACACAAACATATACATACATATATATATGACAGACTTCTTTCAGTTTCCGTCTACCAAATTCACTCACAAGGCTTTGGCCGGCCCGAGGCTATAAAATAGAAGACACTTGCCCCGGAACCATATGGTTGTTAAACAAGCTTCTTACCACACAGCCACTCCTGCGCCTATATATTAATATATCTTATATAATATATATGTATATATATATATATAT
>NC_068984.1:9285019-9285154 GCF_001194135.2 Octopus bimaculoides
TATATATACATATATATATATATATATATATGTATGTATGTATGTATGTATAGATACACAACACACACGCACATATATATAGAGAGAGATAGGGTGAGAGATAGGGAGAGAGAAAGAGTTAAATTGCGTGTGTAT
>NC_068984.1:9285164-9290886 GCF_001194135.2 Octopus bimaculoides
GATAGATAGATAGATAGATAGATAGATAGATAGATAGATAGATAGATAGATAGATAGGTAAGTAAGCAGCTAGGTAGGTTGGTAGGTAGGTAGGTAGGTAAGTAGGTAGGTAGATACGTACATACATACATACATACATACATACATGCATACATACATGCATATATATATATTGTTGCTAAATGAATTTATGTAGATTTATATTTGAAAGCGTGTGTGTGTGTGTGTGTGTGTGTGAATGTGCGTACGTGTGCATGCACGCGCTCGCATGTTTTGATGTGTACGTGTTGATCGGCGGTACATGTCGGCGGATTAAAAATGAAAGAAATGGAATGGTTGCAGGCAGTGTAGGCAACGTAGCTGGTTGGCTGTTTGTCAGGCGACGTGGAATTCATTTTTGAAGTTATTGAAGAAGAATTTGTCCATATATTGGTAAATCCAAATTTTGATCAATCTTTTGTTTATGTAGTTGTTGTTTCTTTTTCTTTTCTTAGAATAGGAATAGCATAACTCGAGGGTTTTTTGTTTTCTGTTAGGCATTGATTGGTCGCCACATTTCCATACATTCTTAAATTCCTGTGGTTCGTTCTTACATGGTTATGGCCTGGTTTGTTCTGTCTCTCTCCATTATGAATTCTGCTTCGGATAATCAAATGTCTTTTCCATGTAATGGAGATGGACCGGGATTTTGTGCTGCTGCCGGAAACTTTTGATAGAATTCCCGCTCTGATAGAACTATGAAGCTTGAAGATGTATTGCTAGTAGTAACACCATGATGTACATAATTTTTACTCTCACCTATTTTGTGTTAAAGAGCAAATATCTGTATTTCAACAATTATACGCCAGATCATTTCACTGTACTTTTGTGTGCAACAATTTTTACATCGTTCATTCGAATGAAATTAAATCTGACTGTCATGCAGCTGTACTTTATTTTAATGTTTTTTCTGTTGAATAATGTACGGAATTACATGGTAGGTTAACACGGCATACAACAATAATGTTTTATGGTATAAAATTTACGATATAAAATTTATTTCTAGAACTTTTCAGAGTGGTTGCTATATTGTATGGCTAAGTACCATATATTCCTTCGAGTATCCGCAACACGACTGTGTTTCATGACAGTCAGTTCGCTGAATCCCGTATAGTACAGTACTCTGAGTACAAGGGGGTCTCATCGTATAATAACGCACTTATTCGATTACTGATGCTTCTTGATACCTGATTGGTGACATTTAGTAGGCGGTTGGATTGCGTGCAGAGGTATGATGGGATAGCATTTGGTTACTTGTAGGGAATATACGATTTCGAATCTAGCTTAAACCTTGTGATTTTCAGGTAAGTTCACTGAATTATACTGCATCCGAATTCATAGATACCAATATAGGAGGAAGGGGCGGGGCCCATGAACCTTGTACGCTATCCGACATTGGTGAGAATGTTCAGTTAATGTTCCCTTTGAACTTTTGCCGGTGAACACCAGCTGGAAAAATATGAGCAGAGAAAAGATTCCGGAGGACCGATGTTCTGGAGAAGAAGAGTTGGAGATAGTTAATGCGGGAAGAAAAGAGGAAGTTGGATTCAATAAGGGCGGCGAGAGGTGAAGAGACGAGTAGTTCGGAGCGGCTGAGTGGTGGAGATATAAAGCAGGGACTGAACCCGAAACCACAAGTTTATCAAGCGAGCTACTTAACCACACAACCATACCTATTTCATTCCCTCGATCAACATTACAAATTATAACAAGATTAAATTACTTCCCTTAATACTTGGTGTTTTAAGTAAAGCGGTGATCTGACAGAATCACTAGTATGCAGGACAAAATGCTTAGCGGCATTTCAACAGTCTTTGCGTTCTGATTTCAAATTCCGCCGAGGTCGATTTTGCCTTTTTGAATCGATAAAATAAGTACCAGTTAAATACTGGGCTGAATGTAATCGACTTACTCTTTCCTTTAAACTTGCTGGCTTTGTGCCAAAATTTGAAGCCAGTATTTATTGCATTTAAGGCGGTGCGCTGGCAGAATCGTTAGCACGCTGTACAAAAAAATGCTTAGCGGCATTTCGCCGTCTTTACGTTCTGAGTTCAATTTCCGCTGAAGTCGACTTTGCCTTTCATCTTTTCGGGGTCGATAAAATAAGTACCAGTTGAGCACTGGGTCGATATAATATGACTGTCATGCAGCTGTAGTTTATTTTAATGTTTTTTTTTCTGTTGAATAATGTACGGCCGTTCAAGAATTACATGGTAGGTTAACACGCCAACTCCCGAAAATTTCAGGCTCTGTGCCTATCGAAGAAAGAAATATTGTTTTAACGTTCTTTTCTCATTGCATTTTTTTTTTTCATAATTTTTTTGCTCTAATATATTTTCCTTTTTTTTCTCTTTTTTTTCCGAGGCTTAGCGTCAACTCTGGTTGATTGTATATTCTTTGTGTTCCTTTCGTTCATTTTTGATGAATCAATAAGGTAATTGAGGTTTGATATATCAAAACTTTTAAGTTCCCTTATATTAATTACATATTGTTATTTTCTCAAATATATTTTTCAGCATCCTCATCACATCAGACTTCAATTGATAAAACACTTTATGTATATTTTCTTTTAACTGACCTCTCGCCCAGTTCACGATAAAATGGCTGTTTGAAAGATTGCTTCTGGTGTTCATTTGATCTTTCAATATCGTTATGGATTTACCATTAACCATGTAGAAAATGGCTTTAGTCAGCTCTAATGCTTTTATTCAAACTTGTAATGCTTTTATGTTCTCTGCTTATAAAGAGATGAAATATATTTCGTCTTTTCTTGCCTCTTACCTTCTAGTTTACATCAGAACTGGTCCGTTCTAAAGTGTTGTTTTTAGCTGATATCGATTCTTTTTCAATAATGCATTTAGTTCGTACCTTAGTGATCTAGAGACATTTTGATCTTGCTTTCTTTTATTTTATTTTATTCATTTTTTTTTTCAAAGTTATTTGCTATTATTCACTTGTTAAGAAGTCATATTCCTAAAAGTATGAACTGATATAGATAGCGGTTGTTCATCCATAAGCTAATCTCTTTAATAGCTTCAGTGTCATCATTCAACTTAGAGAATGATTCCCAAATCACAATACTTTTTTCATTTGTTTGGCGTCCACGACTCGATATATTAACACGTCTGGCTGCTCTGGCGTAGACGCATAACCATCACACATCACATGCCAATTTTAGAAGTAAACTTTTGCGTTCTTTTATCTTACTTCACCCTTCATATCACCATTTACGAATCGCTTGCGGTTGATTCTCCATGTTTGTTATATTCGCATCAGGTTTAGAGCTGTCGTAGACCGATTCTTTTTGATTCCTGGGTAGCAAAAACAAAAACTTGGCATTGTTGTTGTTGACATGTACACTCATGTTAATCATTTTCTGGTATTTTTTAGCTTCAGGTAAGACCTAACTAAACTTCTTCGACATTCGTTTATTTATTTCAGGAGCGGTCAACAATGTAAGAAAAGTTGACTGGTCACTCAACAATGACCAATCAACATTCTCCATAAGTCGTTACTAATATTATCAGCTTCATTAAACATAATATTACATGAATGCAAGTATATCATCGCCAAATTGTGAAATGAAATTAATGATCTGAGACATTTCAGTCGTGACCATCCCACTTTTTGTATAAAATGGAACACATTGTTTAACATAGGCACAGGTGTAGCTGTGTGGTAAGATGTTTGTTTCCCAGCCTCTTTGAGCGTCTTCTGCCTCCACCTCGGGCCGACCATGGCTTTGTAGACGGAAACTGAAAGAAGCCCATCGCGTGTGTGTGTATGTGTGCGTGTGTGCGCGCGTGTGTGTGTGTTTTTGTATCTGTGCTTGTCCCACAACCACCACTTGACAACCACTGTTCGGGTATTTATGCCTCCCGTAACTTAACGGTTCGGCAAAAGACACTGATAGAATAATTACCAGGCTTCAGAAAAAGATAAGTACTTGGGTCGATTCATTAAACTAAAGATTTAAGGCGGTGCTCCAGCATGGCCGTAGTCTAATGACTGAAACAAGTAAAGGATAAGAGATCAAAGAACGCCAATCTATTTAAAACTGTAGAGCGTGACTGGAGGGAGACAAGGCTGCTTTTCCTATCAGGCCAAGCAATCGAAATCCAGGTCCCCCTCGTTGGCATTTGTATACCAATGCTTTCTAATCAGCGGATGGTATTTTTTTTTTTTTTTTTTTACCTGAAATTGTTTTCCGTGAAGAATTCCGTTAACAGTTTTCTAAATTGATAGAGTGTTCGGTAACACTGATGCATCAATACTTTCATGTACGTGTGATACATTATGCATTATCTATGTATTCTGTACTTGTTATGTAAATAATATCTGTGTTATGTTATGCTTATACGTGTTATGTATTATGTGAGGTGTGTATGTTATACGACTTATATGATATTACCAGTATTATCATTATTATTAATATTATTATTAATAATATTATTATTATTATCGAGGTCGACTTTGCCTTTCGTCCTTTCGAAGGTCGATAAATTAGGTGCCAGTTGCGTACTGGGGTGGATCTAATCGACTGGTCCCCTCCCCCAAAATTTCGGGCCTTGTGCTTAAGTAGAAAAGAATATTTTTATTATTGTTTTACTTCACAGAGCGCTCGGTATTGTTTGCTTTGATTGACTCTGTGAGAGCAGACAACAGCCTGTTGTCAGAGGTCTCATTCCGCAAAGCAAGTTCTGTGGAGTGGCCACTTTAGTCGCCGACGGACCGACAGCTGAAAAAAAAATAATAATATCTGTGAGGGGAGGGTAGAGAGGGGTTAAAAGAAAAAGGGACTTCTGTTCTTAATTATTGTTATTATGCTAAAAGGATAGTAACATTTGCCTTATAAGTTCGGCTAGGCTGCTGGTAACAAATAGGTGGGCCCGAGGGAGGTGAATTTGCAGCAGGCTCGTCTCACAGTTTGTTTGATTGGCTAGTAACACAGTGTTTAATAGGTCTGGTGGTGGTTAGTTGTTCGAGGAAGAACTGGATCAGTCTGAGGTTAAAAGAACTGCTTTCCATGTGAATGTATATAAATAAGTATCGATTTCAGAAATACAAAATTTGTGCAGAATATATAGAAGGAGATACATAGGCTTACACTGAATCTAACGAAAATCTAACTTAATGCTTAAAGTGGACTGTGGTTATGTGACTTCGACTGAGGGTTTTTACGATGGCAACACAAGTAATCTACACAAGTATATTACTATTATTGAGTGAGAGAGCAGTGCATGCCATCAAAGTGACACTGGGGTAAAATATACGAAGCCCAGTATACCCATCATGACTACCCGTCTGATAAGGGTACACCAGGCACATGCATCAGAACCATACATGTGCGATATGGTGATCTCATATCAAGATAAACAGCGCATGACCTCTTAGGTGGGGGCCCAGTTAGAATTTTCTTCAGGTCAAGTAGCCCATCCCGCTCAAAAGGTCCCTGAATGAAGGTTTGTTTAAGGATGTTGAGCAAAACATCCATGTTTCCAAAGGTGAATTATTCCCTAGTCTTAACAAGTCCGCCAATTTTCTGAAATGCTTTTCCCCTTTCCCAGTCACAATTGACTTCTTTTTTTTCACACTTTTCTTCTGGTGACGTATTTGCGTTCGAAACGTTCAAACTTTTTCCTCTTTTATGCGTTAAACTTATACAACATTTGTTAAAACTTTT
>NC_068984.1:9292357-9294754 GCF_001194135.2 Octopus bimaculoides
TATATATATATATATATATATATATATATATATATATATTTGTATGTATTATTTATGACGTTTACATTTCGTATATTTTTCGTGCTGTTTAATGTTATATCTTTCCTCCATTTATATGTGTGTGTGCGTGTGTGTGTGTGTGTGTGTGTATGTATATGTGTGTGTGCGTGTATGTATGCATGTATGAAGGTATTTGCTTCTATTCTATGGACATTGCTCTTATATATTTCTGTTGGTCTTTTTGATATGAGAAATAAAGCGATTTTCATGGTTTTCAGCATCAATCAACAGCAGCGGCACCAGTAGCAGCAGCAACATATTATCACCTTATTCATCATCACTATCTTTGTCGAGATCATTAGCCACCATCACCACCACCACCACCATCTGCAATATTGTCTTCATCATCAACACCAACAACAACAAAACCCAACATCGGCAGCAGCAACTTCTTTATCATGTCGTAGATTTTTGCATATCAAATATATCTATCCGTATAGACGCTTTGCTAGCAAGGCTACCATTAACTCCACTCCAATATTTTTCTTAAATAGGTGACGAGAGTAGTTTTAATACTCAAACACGCCGGCAGCATGGAACCTTAATAGTAAATGTGTCGCTAATGTATTCGCCATAGTGAGGCAAGAAATTGCAATTCATTTAAGTTATACTTTTAATGGCGAGAAGAAAAACCTGATACTCTGTCGGTTACGGCGAGTGTTGCAGTTGATCCGTTCAACGGAAGCGCATGCTCTTGAAATTAACGTGTAATCGGTAGAGCACTCTGCAGACACGCATGCCCTTAACATAGTTCTCAAGAAGATTCAGAGTGACACCGGCTGTGATGTAGCTGGCCCTTCGAAATTACAGGTACGACTCATTTTTGCCAGCTGAGTGGTCTGGAGCAACGTGAAATAAAGTGTCTTGCTCAAGAACATAATACTCAAGGACACACAATTGTGAGCCGATTACCTCTAACCACTAAGCCTTCTCAGAATGATGAAAATAATCAGTGTATAAATTATTAAATCTTCTCAAGAAAGGCAAGGGAGACAACCCTGATATGTTACAGTTATTTTATTTAATTAAGCGAATGATGCAGAGAAAATTGAAATTTCCCGTCGTATATTTAGACACAGAAGAATTTACAAATTGAAACTTCAATCTCAATGATTGTTTTGTTTTTTTGTTTTTTGGGTTGTTTTTTTTTTGTTTGCTCTCTTGGAGAGCAGAAGCATGTCTGGTCGGAGAGATTCAACTGTTATCTCCTTTGGATAGACGAGTCGGCTCTTCAGATTCACTTGCATTTCTCAGTCTATGGCTGGATGCAAAACAGAAACCGGATCTCAACTGTTACTTTTGTCGTGGGGGCATTGTGACCTTCCCTTGGTCACTTGATGCCCTTGGCTGGTCATTATGACTGATTGTTAGCCTTAACCCTTTGTCGGTCTGTCCATTTGGCGATTTCTACAAGGACCTGGTCATGCGTCCACTTGTATTGGCCTTCTCCCAGTACCCTAATGCATCCGGTGAAAATGTAGTTCGGGGTGCAAAGAGTTGCTCCACGCTGCATGCAGGATGGGTTTTCCTCTTTGCTCCATATTTCCGAGTCATTTGAGGCTGGCGAGAGATCAGCGGCACCAAGCAGGGGAGAGGATAATTCTCCCTTCTCAGTATTCCAGAGATATGTTACTCTTCAGAATGTTTTCATATATGTAGATCTTTGTAAGTAGGTGAGATTTTAACTCAACAGAGACTATATACGGCCAAGATTAACTTCAATGCATCACAGTCCGACGATATCTGGCTGACCGATACTTCGAAATCACTGTCAACAATATTCTTCTTTAAGAATAACATACACATCTACATACATACATATATATATGTGTGTGTGTGTATGTGTGTGTGTCTGTGTCTGTGTGTTCTGTTCTCTTGGCACTCCGTCGGTCACGACGACGAAGGTTCCAGTCGACTCTATCAACGGAACAGCCTGCTCGTGAAATTAACGTGCAAGTGGCTGAGCACTCCACAGATACGTGTACCCTTCACCTAGTTCTCGGGGTAGATTCAGCGTGACACAGAGTGCGACAAGGCTGGCCCTTTCAAATACAGGTACAACAGAAACAGGAAGATAGAGTGAGAGAAAGTTGTGGTGGAAGAGTACAGCAGGGTTCGCGAACGTTTCTTTCGGAAGCATTTCTGCAGTTGTCTCACGAAGTTCCTTCCTGAATTCCTTATGAGAAGTGCGTGAGAGTGGCAAAGTCTCAAATCTCGTGTGTGCTGGCACATCCGTAGCGCTGCTTTTAAGATATGTATTATACGTGCAGTTTATATATATATATGTATTATATATATGTATTATATATATATAATAATATATATGTAATATATATA
>NC_068984.1:9294903-9297325 GCF_001194135.2 Octopus bimaculoides
ATATATATATATATATAATTGTATGTATGTATGTATTTGTGTGTGTGTGTGTATGTTTGTGCATCTATCCCCCACCAATCGCTTCACAACCAATGTTGGTGTGTTTACGTCTCCGTAACCTAGCGGTTCGGCAAAACGGACCGATGGAAGAAGTACTAGGCTTACAACGAATAAGTCCTGAGGTCGATTTCTTCAAATAAGGTTGGTACTCCAGCATGGCCGCAGACAAAATCACTGAAACAAAAAAAAGAGTTAAAGAATACACTCAGATATATATAGACATAAAGATATACACATGTATGTATACACACACATATACACGCGCGTGCGTGTGCGTGTACATACATATATAAACACGCATGCACTCACACACACATTAACACACTTGATACTTTCGTTGTTGCTTACCTCACTGTTAACCCTATGTTTCTGAGCCTAGTCATTTCTGGCGTCCTATACGTTGATGTGCCTAGATTCTATTTAAACTTATAACTGATCAATGGCGGGTGAGGATTTTACTCTTGCCTGTTTTCTACCCCTTTTCCTCCTCCTTCTTATCGCCTCCGTGCGTTTCTGAAAGCAACTCTTTTCGCATGAATAAACACACAAGCCGGGTAACTTGTTTTAGCAACATATATGTGTGTGTGTGTGTGTGTGTGTGTGCACGCACACTCGCAGATGTATATGCATATGAGTATATATATATATATATATATATACTTACATATTTTATACGCGTATACGCATATTTATATGTACATACACACACTCACATTTGTGCGGAGGGTGGCCATTTTGTTTTTGTCTATATTTTGCTTAAAAACACTTTAAATCGAATTTTTTTACTGAATCTCATTTGCATTTTTATTTCATTTTATTTACTTCTACATTTATTTCTATATTTTCAGTTCATTTCATTCCTCCAGTTTTATTTACTTGTTCGCAGTCAGATGACTTGTGGATCAATTGATTCACTGGGTAGATGCTTTGCCTTATTGACAGGCCTGTTAACTGTCTAACCGGCTTGCGGGCTGGCTGGCTGGCTGGACACCTGGTTTGCGGTCTGGCTGGTTAACCAACTGTTTGAATGGCTGGTCAGATAGTCGGATGGTTGGATGGTCGGATGCTTGTGTAGATTCGATGTCTTATTGGTTGGCCGGTTGACCTAATGGTTGATCCTATGCCTGACTGGTAATTTCGTTGATTAACTGGTGGAGCGAAGTTAGATGCCTGCCTGCTTATATGGCCGTCTTAACGATTTCTTACTGTCCTCTTTCTTTTCCCTTTTCCTTTCTTTTTTTTTTTTCTTGCTCAATTTTACAATATTACTTTTATCTCCACGCTACCCCCCAGCTCATCCAACAAGATAACCATATATCATTTTCTCTCTCTCTCTCTCTCTCTCTCTCTCTCTCTATCTATCTATCTCTCTCTTTCTATCTCTCTATCTCTCTTTTCTCTTTCTCTCTCTCTCTCTCTGTCTCTCTGTCTGTCTATCTCTCTCTCTCACTCTCTCTCTCTCTCTTTCACACCTTCTCTCAATATATGTGTATCTCTCTATATATCTCTCTCTCTATCTATTTATCTATATATCAATATCTACATCTATTTATCATATGTATCTCTCTATCAATCTACCTATCTATCTATCCATCTATCCATTTATCTATCTATCTATCTATCTATCTATCTATCTATCTATCTATCTATCTATCTATCTATCTCTGTTTCAATCTCTCTCAAATACACCCACATACTTTATCTCTCCTCCACTCTCTCACACACTCTCTCTTCCCCTCACTCTATTTTTCTCCCTATCTTTATCTCTATCTATCTGTCTATTTATCTATCTATCTAAATCTACACCTATCTATTTATCTTTACCTCTATGTATCTATCTATCTATCTATCTATCTATCTATCTATCTATCTATCTATCTATCACATACTCTCTCTTCCACTTTCTCACTCACTCTCTCTTGATCTCTCTTTCTCTCACTAACTCTCCCTCTCTCTCTCTCTCTCACACTCTCTCTCTCACTCTCACTCTCTCTCTCACTAACCCACTTGGTCTCTCATTCATTCTTTTCTTCCTATTCTTTTGCTCTTTAACTCTCTCTCTCTCTCTTTCTATCTCTCGCGCTCGATCTATCTCCCTGTATCTATCTATGTACCTATCTATAAATATCTCTATCTATAAATATATATATGTGTGTGTGTGTGTGTGTGTGTGTGTGTGTGTATGTGTGTGTGTGTGTATGTGTGTGTGTGTGTGTGTGTGTGTGTGTGTGTACACACACATATACGTACGCACATACACATATGCACACACACACACACACCATTATATGTTCTGCTTCAAATGTATTCATTCCGATTTTTCTATTTTTCTCCTTCCGTTCGTCTCAACACCCCCCCCCCC
>NC_068984.1:9297335-9298433 GCF_001194135.2 Octopus bimaculoides
TTTCTATTTTTCTCCTTCCGTTCGTCTCAACACCCCCCCCCCGCCATCCTCTCTTGTCTCTCTCTTTCCATCTCGTTGTTTATGCCTGTCCCTTTCCTTTCTCTCTCTCTCTCTCTCTCTCTCACACACACACACATACACACATACACACATACACACACATAGACATATACTCACTAATTCTCCCGTCCTCTCTGTTTCACTGACTATGGGTCAATTTCGTTTTTACTTCCTCTTTGACTATCTCTTCTCTCTTCTCCTTTCTCTCTCTCTATCTCTCACTCTGCCTCTCTCTCTCTCTCTCTTTTCCTCTCTTCCATATTTACAATTTCTTTTCAGGGCATCAATTTAAATTTCAATGTTTATTTCTTATCGCCACTTCCAATCCTAACACCGCATAACTTCATCCAGAAAGCAACAACAACAACAACAACAACAACAAAGACAAGAACCGCAGAGCTTGCTTCACCCCCATCGCCGGCACCTCCCCCACCATGAACCTCGACACTATTGAGAATGCTATCATCATCATCATCACCATCACCGCCACCACCACCACTATCATCATCATCATCATCATCATTATCACCGCCACCCAATCACCACAACCACAGCCACCACCACCATCATTATCATCATCATCCTCATCATCACCATCATCACCATCACCGCCTCCCAATCACCACTGCCACTACCACCGCTATCATCATCATCATCATCATTATCAACACCATCACCATCACCAATATCACCACCACAGCCACAACCACCACCGCCAACACCACCATCATCATCATCATCATCATCATCATCATCATCACAACCATTTCTGTAAAACTACGACTGACATCGTTCAAGCCGTCACCACTACCAGCCAACCAGCCAAGAAACCAACTGATACCATTGCTGTCATTAACGCCAACCACGCCAACCACCAAGAGAAAGAGAAAATGAAAGAGAAAGAGAAACAGCAAAACTATTATTAACACGCCGCTTCTCTCGCCACGACCATCGCCACAAGCAGCATTACGACAATCACCACCACCACCACCACCACCACCACGAACAAAATCACTCCCACCACCACCACCACGAACA
>NC_068984.1:9298952-9299709 GCF_001194135.2 Octopus bimaculoides
ATATATATATATATATACATACATATATACATATATTTGTATCTATCAATCTATCGATTTGTCAATCCATCTATCTATCGATCTATCTATCTATCTATCTATCTATCTATCTACCCATCTATCTATCTAGCTTTATCACTGTACAAGCAACCAGTCACCATTTTCTGTGAATTCTCCTGTCTAATACCGTAAACAAATATTCCACCGCTTCTCTAGAATGGTTTTCGCAAGCACATACATACATTTAACACAGACACACACACATACACACACATACACACACACACACACACACACACTTATATATATAGGCATTGCCATATGCACCCCGATAAATGAACACCTTCATACATACAAGCAAGCATATACAAGCATTTATGCATGCAAACACAAACAACAAATTCACACATATACACATACATACACAATTACAAACACACGCTCGCACACGTAAAGACACATAAAGACACAAAAGATGATGTGATACACAGACATACATACAACAAAGACGCGGAACCGTAGACACCAGCGCACGCTCATAAATGTACGCACAATCAAACGAGTACACACGCATATACAAACATACATACACTACAACTCAGAGACACACATACACACATACAAATAGATACACACACACACACACACACACATATATACACACATAGAAAGACATACCTATATATATATATATATATATATATATATATATATACATTTACCATATGAATCTATGCTGCGTTATTATATATATATA
>NC_068984.1:9300700-9301280 GCF_001194135.2 Octopus bimaculoides
ATATATATATATATATATATATATAGACAATAGTTACAGAATGGAGTACGGGAAATCCAGGCTACATATCTTTCATAGCGAGCGGAACGTCAGAAGTGGTAAAATCCAAGTGAGGTGTATACCTCTTCAGGCAAAGGATATCTTGATTAGCTTAAAGGTTACATAGTCGCAAAGAGGTACATGTTTGTCTCACCTGTTGGCTTTTTTCCTAGTAGTTGACCTATTTGGTGTATAAGGGAGTTTGAGTCCGCCGCCCTCGTCTGCACTTCCTGTTCGTCTGTTGGTTTATCCGGAATTATGGAGAGGAGAACGTTTAGTTCCTTTTTAAAGACATCTACTTCCACATTATGCAGGTTTCTTAACTTTTGTGGCAGGGCATTGAAGAGCTATGGGCCTTTGAACTCCAGACAATCGCAGTACTAGGTCCTGAATTTAGATGGTATTTTTAGAACAATACAATGGCGGCCAGTTTTGGCATTTGTGTAACAATCAATGCCGAAATATACATAGACATGGAAATATAAAAATTATTAAAATGTTTACATATATATATATATATATATATATATATATATATATA
>NC_068984.1:9302338-9304106 GCF_001194135.2 Octopus bimaculoides
TATATGTATGTATGTCTGTGTTTGTCCGCCAACATCGCTTGACAACCGATGGTGGTGTGTTTAAGTCCTCGTAACTTAGCGGTTCGGCAAAAGAGACCGATAGAATAAGTCCTGGTGTCGATTTGCACGACTAAAGGCTTTCTCGTTTTTGTTCCATTTCCCTTTTTCGTTCTTGCATACATTCGTTTGTCTTTCCTAGAAGCTTAATGCTTTTAGCTTAAGTCCCTGGCAGCCGTCGGATTCGAGTAGTATCGGAGATAAAGGGGCGAAACTACAAGGACATTCCGAACTCCTACTGATGAGCCATCGACTACGAATGATCCGTGTATCTTGTTTTTGTCCTGTTTGCCGTTTGTCTTGCTATCGTCCTTTTTTCCCCATGTTGTGTTTTCTTGGTTTCCGTTTGTTGTGTTCTTTCCGTTCTACCTTTGATTTATTTATCCATGTATCCTATTTACATCCTCTACTCTTCCTCGGCATTTACTTATTGATCTGTCTTCTGTCTATTTACAAAGCGTGAAGTCGCGTGGCTTAGTGGTTAGGGGCATTTGACTCACGGTTTTAAGGTCGTTGATTATCAGTCGATCACCTGGGTGGAGTGGTCAAATAGACTCAAGTGTGGCTCAGTGGTAAGAAGCTTGCTTCCCAACCACAAGGTTCCGGGTGCAGTCCCACTGCGTGGTACCTTAGGCAAGTGTCTTCTACTATAGCCTCAGACCGAGCAAAACTTTCGAGGTTGGTTTGGTGGACGGAAACCGAAAGAAGCCTGTCGTATATATATATATATATATATATATATATATATATATATATATATAAAACACAGACACAAAAACACACACACACACGTACGTACGTACGTACATACATACATACATACATACATACATACATACATACATACATATATACATATGTCTGTGTTTGTCCCTCAACATCGCTTGAAAATTAGTGCTGGTGTGTTTACGTATTCGTAACTTAGTGGTTTGGCAAAAAATACCGATAGAATAAGTACCAAGCTAAAAGGAAAATAGGTACTGGCATCGATCCATCTGACTAAAAAGAAACTTTCAAGGTGGTGCTCCAGCATGGCCGCAGTCAAATGACTAAAACAAGTAAAAGATAAAAGACAGACAGACTTGTATATAATCAATTATAATATATGCAAAGTCTCCTTGAAGCTATATACATACTCTCTAAGCAGGTGGTTACAATTTCTTCATGTAAGTAATGGTTTACGGTTTTTATTATCAGGTTTTCTGACATCACTTCCGGGTCAGTGGAAATTTTAGCAAAAGACTTTGTATTTCTATGGCACTGTCCTTATCAATTACTCTACTGTTCTCATGTCTCTGCTCTTTTCTTCCATTTCACCGTCTGACTTGGAAATCTTACGACAATTGTCGTTCTTGAAGTGACTTTCAAACAGTTGTATTTCGTCTTCTACGTTATATTCCTTTCTCTTCTTTTTATTTTGACTGCTGTTTGACGGCTTCCTTCAGTAATTGCTTCGTTCAGGTTTGATAATTTCGTCTGCTTTGTTCAATATGTCCGTTCTAGTTGTTCGCCTTTATTCGCAGTTTCTCTATCTTAGAAGTATATTGTGTCACTTGTTTTCGAGCTATCAAGTCGAGGTTTTCTCGCATATACCCGCTTATATGTATGTGCGTGAGTACGTATGTGTAAATAAATGTGTATGTATATCTATCAACCACTCTCTCTCTTTCTTTCTTTCTTTCTCTTTCTCGCATATATATATATATATATA
>NC_068984.1:9306145-9311345 GCF_001194135.2 Octopus bimaculoides
ATATATATATATATATATATATATATATATATATATACATATACATATTTGCACAGATAGATACACATTAATTAGTCTCAGATCAGTTAAGATATGATGTATGAACTGAGCGTAGAATTCGACTTTTATATCGCAATATCCAATCAATAACTGTACTCCGCTGAATCCACAGACAAGAAACTCAAAAATCTGAATGACAACACCCACATCTTGATATGTATTTATTAGAGGCCGATATTATTATTCAGTGACGCATCTCTTGCAATAACAAGCTTGCCATTAGCTTGCGTAGATACACCTACGATATACACACACATACATGCACACATATATAGATGCACACACACACATTTGTTCTTGTGCTGCATATTGCTAGTGGCTGGTGGTAGTCGCCCAGCGGTGGTAGCGGACGACTACCTCTCGCCAGCGATATATACATGAGTGCTTATATGCACCCTAAATCTATATGGGAGGTTCTGGTATGCATGGTAAATAACGCAGTGTTATTTGTTCTAACAAAACATCCTCGTTTAAGTGGAGGTGCACCATCGTTTTGGGATCACTACTACTTTGTTATCTCGCCTTCTTCTTAACTCTCCTGTGTGACCCTTCTGTCCGGCATTCGCCATGATAGATCACTCACCACTACACACATTTTTTTCTCTCCTTGTTTCTTTCTGTGTTCCATTCTGTGGAAGAGCATGGGCTCGAAACGTTAAAGACTTTTTCAATTCCCGAGCGTTATACTAATACAACTGTTTGTTTTCTACACCACCTGTATTCGTCTGTTGTTTTCTTGTGAATTCTCCCTATATATATAGCATTTTCTCCCTATATATATAGCATTTTCTACCTTGACTTTCCTTTTCAAACTTTTCAATATATATATATATATATATATATATATATATATATATATATATATATATATATACAGAGAGAGAGAGAGAGAGAGAGAGAGAGAGGGGGAGAGAGAGATAGAGATGTTAAGGAGAATTTCAAAATAGGTTCAACAATTTATTTATATATACATTCTGCTATAGGTCAATGCATATCAGTCTTTAAAATATACCAATGTATCAGTCGTTGGTATATTTTAAAGATTGGTATGCATTGACCTATGGCAGAATATATGTATAAATAAATTGTTGGAATCTGAAATTCTCCTTAACATTATTTTTTTATATACTTTTGCGTCTCGGTTCTCTTATCTGAGCACTTCTGAGTAGTACCTATACAATAAACAAAGAAACTTTACTATGTATATTTATACATACATACATATATATATATAAACGTTCCATCCTTTCGGGGTCGATAAATTAAGTACCAGTTACGGACTGGGTTCGATGTAATCGACTTAATCCCTTTGTCTGTCCTTGTTTGTCCCCTCTATGTTTAGCCCCTTGTGGGCAATAAAGAAATAAGAAACGTTAGCACGTTAGATTTCGTCTATCGTTATGTTTTGAATCAAATTCCGCCGAGGTCGACTTTAACTTTCATCCTTTCAGGGTCGATAAATTAAATACCTGTTGCGTACTGGAGTCGATCTAATCGATTGGCCTCCTCCCCCTAAATTTCGGGCCTTGTGCCTGGAGTAGAAAAGAATACTTTATTTACTATTTGTGCGCATTCTTGTTTACTGGTTGTCCTCAGTTTATCAACTGTTGCCGGTTTCGTACAGTAAACTCTGTCCTTTAAGTATCTCCGTAAAAAAGTTTGAGATTCGGCGAACGTTGAATATACGCTATTGAGCCTCTTTATCCATTCTACGTGTTTGTCAAAATTTCATTACTGTAAGTCCCCACACAACTGTGCGTGAGCAGAAAAGCCGTATATTGCAGGAAATTAACTCCACATCTTCAAAATCCTCTTAATCCTATTAAATGCCTGGCATGAGAGATTGCCATAACAGGTTGAAATAGAACCAATCACAGCACCATCAAAAACAAATGATAGTCCAATTAATCCTTATATCTTTGTTGTAGGACAGCCTTGAACGAGTAGATCTATGTTCTAATATATTCCGTGCCAGAATATTCCGTCTATATTGAGACAACTTTTATTTTTCATTACGCTAAGTTGAGATCTGTGGAAGGTTCGTCTGCTATTTCTAGCAAGTCTTCTGATCACCTGCAGCCTCAATTATTGACTTATGCAAGACGGGACAGCAGTTTTGGCAAACACTCAGAATAACTCTCTCCTTCTTTCTCCCTCTCTCTCTCTCTCTTTCCCTCTCTCTATCTCTCTCAGTCTCTCTATATCTCTCCTTTTTTCTTTCTCTTTCTCTTTCTTTCTCCTCTCCCACGTTCTATCTCGCTCTTTTTCTCTTTCCCTTCCCCCTCTCCCTTTCTCTGTGTCTCCCCCTTTCTCTTCACCCCTTCTCTCTCCGTCTCTCTCTCACCCTCTCTCTCCCTCTTTCTGCCTCTCTCTCCTCCCACTCGATCTGCAATTCTCTGTCTCGTTATGAATGGTTTTAAAACATTTATATTCAAACTGCTATTTCTCTATTTTCCTGTCTCGCAATCATTGTATTCATCTAACTATCGATCTATTTATCGATCAATCTAATAAGTCAACTTTCTGGTTAACTATCGATCTAGCTCCATATCTATTTATCTATCGATCAACCAATCTGTTTGTTTATCAATCTATCTGCATATCTGTTTAACCGTCCATTATAATAGTTTTCAAAACAAACACGCACGTGCACTCACACACACGCACTGAAGAATATTTATGTCTGCCTGAACAACTATATGCATATCCATATATGTTGTATATATGTGCGTATGCATAGACACACACGCACACACACATAGACACATAAATACACACATACATACATACATACATATATATATATATATATATATATATATATATATATAATGTACGTAGGTAGATATTGAACTTCTCAACAAATTGTTGAGTCGAGATATGTGCGTGTGTGTTTTCGTAATATATTTTTGTTTGTTATTCATAAGTCTATAATATTCTCTCTCTGTACTTATTTTGCTCAATATTTTGCAAACTTACCGCCCCCTTCTCAAATCTGTTTCTATCTCTGCTTCTCTTTTCCTTCCACTCTCTCCCTTTCGCTCTTATATTCACGCAACCACGCAGAGTGGCTTGATAGATAGATAGATAGATAGATAGATAGATAGATAGATAGATAGATAGATAGATAGATAGACGTACATATCTGTGGGTGGATGATCATATATGTATACACCCACACATCTATGTATGTATATACTCATTTTGGACGGTACGCTTGAACCATTATTATGATTGACCGTTGACTGAACACTATTCAATTTTTTTTCTCCGTGTTTTTCTCCTTTTCTCCGTATTCTTTCTGTTGAAGAGCGTAGCTCGAAACGTCAAAGACTTTCCGTATTCCCGAGCGTCATACTAATATATACTTTTGTTATTTACACCACCTGTCCTCGTCTGTTGTTATTTTTTGTATATTCTCCCATATATATATATATATATATACATATACATATATATGTATACATATATATGTATATATGCATATATGTGTGTGTGTTTATGTATGTAAATATATATATATATATTTATATATATATATATATATATATACCTATATACTTGTGAGTAAATAAATGTATGTATGTATGTATGTATGCTTCAGAACAGGAACCATGATCTCGTACAATACAAAGCATGAAAGCATGTGAACAACAAACACAGTTGCGTTTAAGCTAACATAGCGTTTTTTAAATATATATTATATATCGATCGCATTGATCCAACAAAAGTTAACTTAAAATATATTCTATCTTTGGCATCGCCGCCAAACACTTCTTTATTGCTAATTACTTTACCAAATTTTATTCCTCTCTTCCAAGTTTCAAAGTTCAAGTCATCGCCGGTAAGTTCAACGACGGTCCCAACTAATAGGGCCATAAATTCTGCTTCTCACAGAAGTGCCAGTCTGTAGAAATATATAGATATTCGTATGACATCATTGCAGGCATGGTATAGACACAGGCGTGGCTGTGTGGTTAAGAAGATCACTTTGCAACCACCTGGTTTAGAATTCTCTCCCACAAAGTGGTATCTTGGGCAAGGCTACCGATGGTTTCATGTAAGAGAGTTTCTTTACAATTCTTAAAGTTTGCCGCATAGAAACGTTGGTACTCATTTTGGACGGTACGCTTGAACAATTGTAAAGAAGCTCTTTACATGAAACCATTAGAAGCCTCCTTCACCCACAAATAAAGAATATCTATCATGCAAAACCGCGTTGAGCACTCATTCTTACTATTCAATATTAGCGTATATATATATATATATATATATATATATATATATGCATGTATGTATGTATGTATGTATATACATATACATACATATATATATACATACATACTTATATATATATACATACTTATATATGTATATGTATGTATGTACGAGTGTGTGTGTTTGTGTGTTTGCTTTTGTCCCCCCTCACTGCGTGACAACTGGTGTTGGTTTTTTTTTACCTTTTATCTTTTTATTCGTTTCAATCATTAGACTGCGGCCATGCTGGGGCACCGCCTTGAAGAATTTTAGTCAAGAATTTTGCTGAGCTGCTTAGTTACGAGGATGTAAACATACCAAGACCGGTTATCAGACGGTTGTTGGAGACAAGCATAGACACGTCCCTCATAAACACACACATACAAACAAACACACATACACACATGCATACATATACACATCCCCCCACACACATCCCGAGTGGAGATCTGCTCTTCTCTTCGTTCTCGTGAATTCATCTCGCCCCTTTTGGACAGACCGCTGACTGATGAGAAAATTATGATCTTTCATCAAAATGTTAAGCGTCGTAGACATTGGTTTGATGAAGGGGAAGGGACCCAGCTACAACCGAAATAGGAACCCCATGCGAAGAAGATTCTTCTCTCTGTTTGGTGGGATTGCAAAGAAGTCGTCCGCTTTGAGTTGCTAACAACTAATGCAACAATCAATACTCAAACCTACCGTCAGCCATTAAAGCGTTTAAATTCTTTGAAGAAAACAAAGGCTTGCATTAGTGAATCGAAAGTGGGTGGTGCTTCCTCAGGACAATGCAAGATCCCACACTGCAAAGATCAAGTCACAGAGGGAGACAATTGCTCATCCGCATTATTCTCCAGACCTTGCTCACTCAGGTTACCAATAG
>NC_068984.1:9311535-9312950 GCF_001194135.2 Octopus bimaculoides
AAAATTACATTGACGATAAGTTTCATTAAAATGTAAGATTTGATCACTTGTTTCCCTGGACATTACTTATGGGATGACCTGATATATATAATATATATTCTTTCAGTTTCTTATTTCGTTATTGCCCACAAGGGGCTAAACATAGAGGGGTCAAACAAGGACAGACAAAGGGATTAAGTCGATTAAATCGATCCCAGCGTGTAACCGGTATTTAATTCATCGACCCCGAAAGGATGAAAGGCAAAGTCGACCTCGGCGGAATTTGAACTCGGAACGTAACGGCAGGCGAAATGCCGCTAAGCATTTCGCTCGGCGTGCTAGCGTTTCTGCCAGCTCGCCGCCCTTACATAATCTTTCAGTTTCTGTCTACCAAATCCCCTCACAAAGCTTTGGCCGGCCCGAGAAGACTCTTACCCGAGATGCCACGCTGTGGGACTGAACCCGGAACCATGTGGTTGGGAAGCAAATTCCTTACCACGAAGCCACATCTACCTTCTACCAAAAGGGACCGACAGAATAAGTAGCACATTCTAAACTAAGTACTGGAATTAATATGTTCGACTATACCCTTGCTGCAATGGCAAAAACAAGTGGAAACATTCTAAAATCGTTTTTTGGCGGAGCGATAAGGGTCCAATCATTTTCATTTGTTTAATTGTGTGAGCAGTAATCTCTAGATAAACTGTGGCCAGTGTTGGCTGATGATATTATACAATGCCTGTATGTATGAAAACACTTGGAACACTAGCAGAGCAGACTCCAGAAATCTCTCAACGTGATGAACCAAATAACAAATGAGTGAGGCTTAGCTTTGAATAAATAACGTTATTCCTCTTTAACTAACAACAGCCTTATGTGCTGTCTTCCGTTTAATTGCATGTCACGCCACTTTGAAACCACAAATGTTCGCGTTCGCAAACACACGTAGATGCAAGTGTGTGTTTGTGTGTGTGTGTCTGTGTGTGTGTGTCTGTGTGTGTGTGTGTGTGTAAATATATAATATGTGTATGTATATTACGCACACATACACGCACACTCACACTTATATATATATATATATATATATATATATATATGAAATATATATGTATACATAAATATATATAGATATACAAACAGATATATATATATACATACACACATATATATATATATATAAATATATATATATATAAATATATATAGATATATATATATACTCTACTCTTCACTCACAAAGCTTTGGCCGGCCCGAGACTATAATAGAAGACTCTTACCTGAGATGCCACAGTGTGGGATTGAATGCATATATATATTCCTTCAGATACAAAAATATCCCAAGTTAATTCAATATATATATATATATGTGTACATTTGTATACATACATCCATGCAAACATGCATATATACATACATATACACATACATACATACAT
>NC_068984.1:9312960-9316455 GCF_001194135.2 Octopus bimaculoides
TACATACATACATACATATACATATATATATTCTCACTCCTATGTGTGTGTGTATATATATATATATGTGTACATTTGTATACATACATCCATGCAAACATGCATATATACATACATATACACATACATACATACATATACACATACATACATACATGCATACATACACTGTTCTTTGTCTGTGTACAGTTTCAATCTCACAAACACATTTGTTTTGTTTATTTTTTGCATATTGTCCTCCTCCACATCAGCCTATCTCTCCTCTCTCTCTCTCTCTATCTCTCTCTCTCCCTCACACTCTCTCTCCGCCATAGTCATTTATCTCCACTCATACTACCACTGTTTCTCTTCATCGACCTTACACCACATCTCTCTCTCTCTCTCTCTCTCTCCCTCCATCTCCTCCACCTTCTCCTCTCGCTACACCCACCATCACCTTAATACATCTTTCTCTGCTCTTGGGTCTCTCTCTATTTGTGGTGGTTACGCTTAGAGGGGCTTATACTATGAGCAGCTCGTACAAGAAAGTAAGATTTATCGCCATTAGCGTCTGGCCAGTACTGATTACATCGGCTGTGATAAACCTGCCATAACAGACAAATATATCGTCCCATGCTTCACGTATTCCTACATTTTATAGCGCGGCATTTCTTTCAGAAATTAGATATTTTCTTTGCAGATCTTTTATTGTAAACCTTTCGTTTCTTTCTCGCTTTTTTTATGTTTATTTCAATGTTTTACTTCTCACAAGAGTCTACTCCCAAACTCACACAGAATGACTCCCTCCATTAAACTACTGCACCAAAACACTACCTTTTCTCTTTCTCTCTCTCTCTCTCTCTCTCAGTATTTATCTATCTATCTTCCATTTTCTCTCTTTTTCTTAACTCTTCCTCCTTCACAATCTCATTTTCTTTTTCTATTACATCTAAACTACAGGGTGTTCAAAAAGTCTCTCCGCAGTGAGTTTTTCCATCCTACGCATGCGCAACTTGGTTATCACTGCGCGGGCGGCCGGCTATCAGCCATGATATAAATTACGTATTTTTCAATAAAATACTTACTGCGGAGAGACTTTTTGAACACCCTGTATATTTGTCTCCATCCGGCTCGAATACATTTGTGATTATTTTAATTTCAACTTTCGAAACAGATAGAAAACATAATCGGCAGAGCATCGAATTAGACTCCTTGTTACACTTAATTGTGTTCCCTTTGGTACTGAGTTCAAATTTCGCCTAACATTTCATATTCTAGGGATCGACTTTGCGTTTCATCCTTTCCGCTTTCAAAATCTATGTAGCAGTCAAGGACTGGAATCATTACCATGGAAACCAACTCTCCTAGCCAAAATGGCGCTCTGTGTCAGAAATAATTGTTTCTGTTATATTTAAGAGTATGAAGTCGTAGAAGCGGTTGACTGACACAAATTAGATTGTGATACAGATTTTCCTACCTATATATAGACAGATATAGACTTTCCTGCACATGATCGATAAATTAAATACCAATCATAAACCATGAACTGAATCGATATAATTTCCACTCTCTCTCTCCATCTCATACACACACACTCTCTTTTTATCTATATAGCTCTCTCTCTCTCTCTGTCTCTCTCTCACACACATGCATACATACATACATATATACATACATAAAAATGTAAATATATATGAGCATTTATAGATATGCAACTATATGCATGACAATACATACATAAAACATACAAATCTGCACATACATACATTATATATACATACATACATACATACATATATACACACATACATGCATACATCCATACATACAGACATACATACATACATACATACATACATACATGCATGCATACATGCGTACATACATACATACATACATACATACATACATACATACATACATACAAACCCTGTTGTTGATGTTGAAATTCCAATGAAGGAGCCTTGGATCTAGATTAGAAACCGGTTCTTTCTCTCTTGGCAAGAAATCTTGAAGGGAACATAAAGCTGAAGATCAGTGAAAAGAGAATACATACGTTGAACTATTGAGAAATCTACAATTACTCTATCCTGATTACCAGTTCAGGTTTATACCTGTAATTATTGGGGCCCTGGGATATGTAACACACTGCCTAAATACCAGTCTTGAGAAATTAGGCTTTTCAAAACCAGAAAGGAGAAAACTGATTCGATGACTGCAGATCCAAGCCATCACTGGAACTCTAAAAGCCTGTAAAACTTTCCAAAAGTTTATCATTTAAATATATATATGAGTATGTCTAGATATGTAACACTATGCATGAGAATACATGCATAAAACAAAACATACATGCACACATACATACATGCATGCATACATGCACACATACATACATACATACATACATACATACATACATACATACATGATAGCCGTCCACTGGAAGAAAACCATTACACTCCCTTAAGAACTCTGTGCGCTCGAGATTATCATGTACTTTACACTTGCAGCTCTGTTCGTGACTAACGAGCCCTACTCTTGACAAACATACTCGACTGCAGACATTGCGGACCAAGCTTTCCCTACTCGTTACACAAACAATGCGTTTCCGAGCAGCACCCTTCACGACAAATACGTGTTCTTTCAAAGGTATCGACTCCTTCCTTTACCTGTTTCCTCCATCCGTGGCGATGACAAGCATTTCTCTCTCAGTCAGCCTCCCGCATTTCACAGGCGTTTAATGAGAACTTTACACAGTCCTTAAATCTCTGTCTTGGCTTCTGACAGGGTCACTTTCCGCTAACAAGTTCCCCATATAGCATCTGCTTAAGGATCCTGCTATCATTCATTCTAACACGTTTTTAGTATTTCGTTCTACTTTTTTTCCTTCATTCTCTACATCACATGAATCTATCTTTTAACACACTGCCTAACTTTGTATCTTTGTATCATATCGAGTTACTTCCTAATTGACAAAAAACGCCATCTTAGCTTTCTAACATCGCCAGGCTAGAATAACAAAAAAATATTAAATTTCTTAGAGACGACGATCTTGCAGCTTCTGGAAGGCAAGTTTGCAAGACATTATTCTGCAATCCACACGATTCTGCCTTCAGTGCTTAGATGGATTGAATGTTCCATTATTATCAAAGCTGAGTTAATAATTTCACTATCCTCTAATCATCATCTCCATGATTGATATATATATATATATATATATATATATATATATACATGCGTGTGTGTGTCTGTCTGTTTTCTAGTTAATCTCTAGTTCATTACATTTAAACTATGATTGCTCACTCATGCAGTCAGCTCATTTAGGATAATTATTTTTTTGCTCATGGCCTTCGGGTTCTCTAATGAATACTAATCATTTATAGCCGATAGTAATTTGTGTACATTATGCATTTCATCTCTCCCTCTCCCTCTCTCCCCCTTTCACTTTCCAACTCTCTTTCTCTCACTCTGTATATGTATATATATAATATATATATATATATATATATATATATA
>NC_068984.1:9317095-9317644 GCF_001194135.2 Octopus bimaculoides
TATATTCGAAAAGAATCCATTAATAACTTTTCGTATCTATACATACATATATATATAGAGAGAGAGAGATATATATAGCTATAGATATAGATGTGTGTGTGTGTGTGTGTGTGTGTGTGTGTGTGTGTGTGTATATTTGCTTACCAACCACATGGTTCCGAGTTCAGTCCCACTGCATGGCACCTTGGGCAAGTGTCTTCTACTATAGCCCCGGGCCGGCCAAAGCCGTGTGAGTGGGTTTGAATGACGGAAACTGAAAGAAGCCCGTCGTATATATGTATATATATGTGTGTTTGTGTGTCTGTGTTTGTCCCCCCAAAATCGCTTGACAACCGAAGTTGGTGTGTTTACGTCCCCGTAACTTAGCGGTTCGGCAAAAGAAACCGATAGAATAAGTACTAAGCTCCCAACGAATAAGTCCTGGCGTCTGCTCGCCTAAAAGCGGTGCTCCAGCATGGCCGAAGTCAAATGACTGAAACAAGTAAAAGAGTAAAGAGTAAGAGTATACACACACACACACACATACACACACACACACACACACACACA
>NC_068984.1:9317916-9322446 GCF_001194135.2 Octopus bimaculoides
TATATATATATATATATATACATGCATATGCATATATATATATATATATATATATATACATACATATGCATATACATATATGTATGTATGTATATACACATACATTTACATATATACACATGAGGTTAGGCATTTCTCTCCGCGTTGTTACTGTGTTAGTTTTTCTCTGGGCTATATGTTTCACGTATATATCAACTCCCCGCTATATTCCCCCCAACGAAAATTTCCTTCAACAAAATATCGACGCTTGGACGAGTTGATACATTTACCTTCAAGTTCTTCAAGCATCACTGCTGATTTCTTGCATTTAATAGCACCATTCCAATCAACCGTTCTCATAATCTACATACTTTATTTCTTCTCTATACAAGGGACCAATTGACAGGAATATACGACGCTGTCTTTGTTTCTTTCGTAAACAGTCGACATTATATTTAGCAATTCGAAACAATTCTATGCTGTCTTCCAATACTTCTAATAATTGGACGCTATTGATAGCATACTATCATTATTTAATATGCCCAACTAGAAGAAAGTTGCTTGGCTGCGATTTTTCTGTTTGTTTGTTTATTTGAATGTTTGCACGAGTGATCGCTCTCGTATTCTGAAACTACTGAAGCTAAAATGTCTAAAAATATTTTCAATAAATTCTGAGAAAATTAAAAGAATTCTTTTTTTATTCTTTTCTGTGATTTTTCTTTTTTTCTCTTTTACTTTTCCAGTGATTTAGATATTTGGATATGGCGTACGTGGATTCAACATGAGATTTGCTGCACGAACTAAAAGCCAGGCAAAAGCATTTAGACGTAAAATGAAACTCAGAAGAAATACGTCACACACAGGAGCAACACAGTTTCTTAGCGACTGTAATATATAATGGTTTCAAATTTTTGCACAAGGCCAGCAATTTTGGGAGAGGGGTAAATTGATTACATCGACCCAAGTGTTCAAGTGGCACTAATATTATCGATCTCAAAAGGATGAATGCAAAGTCGCGCTCGACGGAATTTGAACTCAGGATGTGAAGACGGACGAAATGTCGCTAAGCATTTTGCACGGCGTGCTAACGATTCTGCCACCACCCGCCTTGATTTATTATAATACAGGGTGTTCAAAACGTCTCTCCGCAGGAAGTATTTAATGGTTTTTCGGGCGATTCTTTTACACTGAACCTTTACTTGCTCCCCAGAAACAAAAAAATCTGGCGGTGTTAAATCGGGTGATCTTGGTGGCCAAAGTCCCTTCGAAATAATCCGTTCACCGAAACATTCGTGAAGTAGCGCCATGGTGATGCGCAGGAGGAAAGAAAATTCACTGCGGCCAGACTTTTTGGACATCTTAAAACTTCACTTAGGTACGAGTTGTTAGAGAAATATTTCATTTTGGTGCGAAATGTCTTGATTTTTCTAGTCTAGGCGCAAGGCCGGAAATTTTGGGGGAGAGGGCAAGTCGATTAGATCCACCCCAGAAGGCAACTGGTACTTGATTTATTGAACCCGAAAGGATGAAAGGCAGAGTCGACCTCGGCATAATTTGAACTCAGAACATAAAGACAGACAAAATACCTTTTTCTTTACTGCCCACAAGGGGCTACACACAGAGGGGACAAACAAGGACAGACAAACGGATTAAGTCGATTTTATCGACCCCAGTGCGTAATTGGCACTTAATTTATCGACCCCGAAAGGATGAAAGGCAAAGTCGACCTCGGCGGAATTTGAACTCAGAACGCAGTGGCAGACGAAATACCGCTAAGCATTTCGCCCGGCGTGCTAACGTCACCGCCAGCTCACCGCCTTGGTGAGATGTCTTGATGCCAAGGCCAACAACTCTTTAACCGCTGTGTGTACAATGTTTTGTAATTAAGGACGTGTCGAGTGTATGCAGACATATGAATGAGTGAATGAGTGAGGAGTGGGTGAGTGAGTGACTGACTGGCTGACTCTGTGTGTGTGTGTGTGTGTGTGTGTGTGTTTATGCGTGTGGTGTGTATGTCAGGTGAATGAGGACCTGTTGATGATGGATGAAAAAAAGTGGAAAAAATTGGAAGATTTGAGTAAGAAAATAGAAATAGAGGTGTTTATATAACACCATTGGGGGAATATGAACTATTCTGAAATTGAAAACGGAAAGCCATAATTAAATATGTAATACTTTTAGGCAAAAATTATAGAACCGAAAATCAGTTAAAGACAATAATAAGAACAAATAAATATGTGTGTATAGTCATCATTTGAGACTAGAAGAAAAAAATCATGAAAAAATTAATAGAAGTGTAATAAAATAGAAACCGCCTCGGAAGAGAAAAGAACAAGAATATAAATAAAATAATATGAAGGTGCATAAAGTTAAAAATAAATAAATGGAAATAAAAATTTCAACAAAATAGTCAGATGAATAAAGAAAAGGGAGACAATAAATAGCTAAAAAGAATAATAAACCATTAAAATAGAAGATAAGCTAAAGTTAGAAACCACACTTACCCGATAGAGAAAAGGGAAAAAAACAAAACAAAGAGAAAAGAAACATGTGTGTGTGAAAAAATACCCTGAAGTCATCTCGATAAATCTTTTATGTAAGATATTTAGCTGGAAATCACAAGTCCACTTTAAAAGTATTTAGCAGCTTACTGGAATAATAATCAGGTGGGACGCCGAGTTGGTTGACGAAACGGGAAATATGCACTTGTTCCTATAAAAGAAAACAGACAGAGCCATAGCGTATTAATATACGCATCCAAAGAAAGTGCGTATGTTAATACCCGACGGCCAAATGTGTTACGCTGTCAAGTGGTTAGTTGAAGGGAAAGGCGAAAAGCGAGAAAATAGTATTGGCTGTGAGAGATGGGAGAGAAGGGTGGGCATTATGTTATATGGTTAACTAGCGAGTTAAAGGAAGTGGTGGCGTGGAAGAGGGAGAGGGGAAGAGAGAGTGATTGAGTAAGAGAGAAATAGAGGAAGAGAGAGAGGGGGAGAGAGAGAAATAGAGGAAGAGAGAGAGAGAGAGGGGCTTAGTGTGTGTTTAAGAAGAATGCGAGAGTAGAAAGCAGATACATGGTTTTAAACATCATATAATGCCATATTGTGACTGACAATAAAAATATAATTTAGTTGTTATAGGTTTTGAGGTTGAAATATCAGGTAGAAGACAGAAAGGCGGATTGTTTGATATTTCGATAGATACGAGTTATATTAAAGCGATATAACTTTGGTAAGCAAACAATTGTGGACCCCACTCGGTATTTACTCGCTTACTGGTTCTATCCCCAAAGATTGTAGCCATATTGGAGTACCGTCGTTATTACCACCGCCTTAGCGAATGTGGAGGTATTATTTTCAGTCGTGTTTGTTTGTCTCAAGAACCGCTGGATGAATTTGGATGAAACTTTCAGGGATGTTTGGCCTCATGACTGGCATGAACAGATTAGATTTTGGGATTGAACTGGTACCAGACAAGGATTCTGGATTATTTTTCCTGTTTTTTTTTTTACTTTATTTTTGAGAGAGGTCAGGTTCATTTTTAGTATTCTCGTTTGTGAGAGCAGTCGAGTTTATTTCAGATGTTCTCATTTTAAAAATCATCTATATTAATTGTTGAGAGGACGTTGGTGTTGCCTTGGCGGAGGTTTGGCTCTCTGAGTGCTTTTGTTCAGTTTGTTTTACATCTAAATGCTTATCTGTATTGTCAAATCATATACACATTATCTCAAGAAACAGAAAAAATATATTACATTGGTGCATAATTATTGCGGCTATTTTTCTATAAAGTTTATTCAACAAAACATTTTAACAAAACGCCAATCAAAAATTGAAGTAGATGGTGAATATGCTCCGGAGTAATCATTTCAAGATGTTTTTGTTAAATGTTGTTCTTGTTTTTATTGAATAAAATTTGTTGAAAAAAAAAGCCGCAATAATTATGCACTAACCCAATACAGTTTTTAAAATAACCGTGAAATTTCCACAAGTGCTGCTTGTGTAACTTTATTGCATTGCAATTGTGAGGTCTGAATGTGATGCCCTTTTTGGTGCTAACGGAAAAAATTGTGGATAGAAATGTATCTCAATAGAATAGGGAAAAAGCCAAGGTAGACACGAACCAAAACTCCTGAATTATTCCATTCTGATCTGCCACACAACCAAAATCTACAATTCTCAAAATCCTAAGAATAATCTACACGTAAAAGTGTGCAACTGTAATGATGTTATGCCGTATGGAGCTTGTCATCTCCATTTTGAATTTCAGAGGGGGTGTTTTGCAAGCAATTGTCAGGATAACAACATGGCAATGTATGTATGTATGTATGTGTGTATGTATGTATGTATATATGTGTGTATGTATGCATGTATGTATGCATGTATGTATGCATGCATGCATGTATGTATGTGTGTATGTGTGTATGTATGTACGTGTGTATGTATGTATCTATGTATGTATGCGTGTATGTATGCATGTATGTATGTATGCATGTATGTATGTGTGTATGTGTGTATGTATGTATGTGTGTATGTATGTATTTATGTATGTATG